>NW_021319205.1:2095402-2108495 GCF_001605985.2 Dendrobium catenatum | reverse complement strand
ACCGTGTCCAGCTGGGAAAACTTCAGGTACCAAACCGATTTGCTAACTGTGTAAATAAGAATATTTCGTCAATATTTATTATTTAAACTATATTGAACTATATTTTTACTGTAAACAAAGTATTTTTTAATTATTTAAAAAATAAAACTAGTTAATTTAAAATAAAATTTAATATAAAATAAAAATTAACTAACTAATTAATTTTAAAATGAAAATTAATAATATAGTTAATATAACTATTAATAATTATTTGTTAAATCATTTAAATATTTTAAAATTTATTCATTTTCTTTAAATTTTTAAAAAGCCGTCGGAAAATTTCGTACTAATTAAAAGCCGCCGGAAAAGTGGCCGCCGGAAAGCCGCCGGTAATGGGTGATTTTCCTGTAGTGTCACTTCCTATGTTTACTTTGATATATATAGCCTATTGTATTTATTGTATGCTCTCTTTATGAATCCAAAATAGGTTTTATTTCCCTTCATTGCGTCCAGTGTTGCCAAGGTGTATCGCTTTTCGGACCCGGGGTGTGACATGTGATTGGTTATTTTAGAGTAGCTAGCTAACTCCCTTGGAATATTGATGTTATGTAAAAGCAGGTTGTTAGTCGATCGAATTTTACTTGATGGTTTTGATAGAAATCCTTATTTACTTGAAGCCCACCTTGATCATTTTGCAACCTATTTCGATAGCTCTATTATTAATGTGATTCAACATTTTTCATGAATTTATCTCACTTTTTTAAACCTCCAAGGATTCATTAGATCTAGGGCTTTGATGTTATCTAAATTCATGATTATTTGAAAATTATGTACAACCATGGTTGTCATGTGACATTTATATATAGAATGTTCGTGTTCTCCCTTCCTTTATTGCCAATTGAATTTCTATTATGTTAATGCACTCCTTCCTTTTCCTTTGCTATATTTATCAACCGCCTTGTAGCTAACTTCCCAACTACATATGACTGACAAACTACATTTTGTTGGCGAAGCTAGTTTTTAGCTCAACAAGACTGTGGGCAAGTCAGCCGAGCGGCTAATAACTCCACTGTGGCTTCATTTGGAATAGCTTTCTTGCTATATTTTTAAGAGCAACCACAATTTCTATTTGGGCATTATTTTTCATTGCTTTTAAAAACTTTTGTACTAAAAAGCCACTATCTATAATAGTTTTAAAAATTACTCTATCTACAATAACTTTACAAAACAGTAAAAAAGTTATTCCAAATAAAACTTGTACCAACTACTCCACTATGTTCGGGCTATGAAATTAATGGATTTTGGGTGGGTAAGCGATTTCAACCCTTGGTCTTCACTAACTTGTCTTGGCTTGCGCAATTGGACTAATTTAAAGGGGAGGGCCAATATCCCAAGAAATTCAATGTTGAAAACTCCTAGTTCTAAATATAGATATAGAAATGAAAAAAAATTCTTATTTTATCAATGCAATACTTTTGGGCATATGACCTAAAATTACCCAATCATACTCCATGTTTCGATCGAAAATCTTGATTCACTAAACAAGAGGGCATTAACCGACCTATCAAGCTGAGAAATACATCTGCCTATAATGAACAAATATTTAAATATAGATTCTTTTTCGTAGTTCATTAAGAGGCTAAGGAGTTGGTCCTTCTGACATTTTCACTATGGTTACTTGAACACCCTATGCTTATGTTGTTAGCGAAAATATTGGTAAATCATCCTTCAGGGACACATCCTAAAAAATGTTGACAAAAGGTATTTTTTCTATGGATAATATAGCTATGATTGGAGACTTGACAACCATTTCTTAGAAAAAGAATAGTTCCATGTTTGATAGGTAAAACTAAAATTTGTACTTGAATAAGGCCCAAAGAGAAAAAAAAGGGATTTGTGAAGCTTAGCCATCATAGATTAGTTCAACACAAATAAAAAACTAAAGAAGCATATCAATGTAGGATATACATGCATGCAAAATAAATGATTTTAATATAAAAAAAAATAAATATCTAAATCTCATGTATATTTACCTTATCATACAATCCCAATTTAAATCCGAAGAGAAGAACCAGCGGCAATCCAATAATGTAAAAGGTCACCAAATTTGTCCAAGCTGCTTTGTGCTGCAAACCACAGCCTCTAGAAACTCCTGCAATCACTCATATTGCAACTAATCAATGTTTAGAGATAGTTGCAGTACTATTCTGAACAATAAAATCCGAAAATGATACGAGCGTTATAGACTTTCTCCTTTAAAAAGTTGGATTAAGCTTTTTTACTATCATATTCTAACATATTTGATTGTAAAAATTTACTTCTCGGTACAATTTTTTTTGTTGGAAAGCAAAACATGTTGTAGACAGAAAAAATATTTGTAAAAGTTGTCTGGAAAATAAATCTTTGAAAAGGTTGCCTCAAAATGAACACTTAGTTTGTAAGAGGAACAAAAGCCATATATATTACCTGATAGAATTCCCTGAGCAGAATCAAGCACTATAGAAGCAGCAAGAAATGGCGTCATGTAAGCGAATTTCCTTACAATTTCAGGATTACTGCTGAAACCGTAAGCCCAAATATTGTGACCAAAAGCAAGAAGCAAGACAAAAATCAAGGCCAGTAAAACAGCTAGCTTCAGGGTCACCGATACAGCCTTCTTAGCCTGCTCTATATTTCCAGCACCCATCTCATTCGAAACTCTTGTGCTATTATCAAATTAGTAAGCAACTAAGCATCAAAAAATGTAAAAGGAAAAAACAAACGAAGAAGATATGGATTGAATATATAAATCATTGATGTACCTAACAGCTGCACTGAGTCCATATGTGATCATGAATGCAATTACTTCTGTGTTCACACTGGGGTTATCGAAATTTTTAGTTTCCAACGGTCATATTAATATCATCTATGGAACAAACAAATCTAGTAAGTGCCTAAGAGTAAAAGTGAGGGAAAAAATTACCACATGGCTATCAAAGATGTGCTGCTTTCAGAATCTGGCAGAAGTGCTGCTAACAAGACTAAAATCTCAAATGCCCAATATTCCAAGCTGAAACAGTCAAATTTTTTCAGAAGGTCATGTTTTGTTTGAACAAAGGGTCCAAGCAAGTTTTGAAATATAAAAAAATCTAATATAGACATATCTTAACATATATATATATAAAATGAAACAATACAATCAAAACATTAGGATACATTATACCATGCATGAAAAGAGCTTTATTTGCCATACAGTAATATCAAAACATGAAGTGGATCACTCAAGGGCGGAACCCTTTTGAGCCCGGGGGGCAATTGCCCCCCCCCCCCCCCCCGATTTAGGGGGGAATACCCCGCCCCCCCCCCCCCCCTAAATTTTTTATTTTTTTTCATTATACGATTATTTAGGTAATTTTTTTCACCTCAATCTATTTTTTAGCCTTTATTACAAGGGTTTTTAGGCAATTGCTCCCCCTAAAAGTTTTAAAATATTATGGTCTTTAGGCAATTGCCCTCAGTATAATTAAATACATTGTGTAGAGGTGTTATTGTTAGGGAATGATGAACCAAATACAAAGAAAAATAGTAAATCAAAATTTTAAAAACCCCACCAGGGGGCACTGCCCCCTTGGACTCCCGACATATCTGCCAACAGTTACTTATAAGTTTGCCCCACTGAAAATTACGGTTGGTTCTGCCCCTGAGATCACTGGTTTAAATAGAATACTAAGTAGAAATTGCAATATTGTAGAAACATACACCTTACAAATCTAGGTTCCCAACAGAACTACTATTTTTTTTTTTCATGGTTGATAGACAAGCCTTGGAAAAATTTACAAGTTCCTCCAGTTACTAGTCAACCATACCATCCTACAGAGACTAGGATCATAAATGCGGCAACAATTACGAATTACTTATTATATTGCGCTGCAATATGATTTCATCCCTACTGTGAAGAGTGAAGAATGCACGCTTGACTTATAAGATTGTAGCTGATTGTAATAACCAGAAAGTCTAATTGGTGAAGCACTTTTAAGTATTTAAAATGACTATATGTATTTCAAATGAATATTTCTGCAATCCTTCTTAAGCTTATAAAGCATAGCTTTGTTTTATTTTGGCTTATGTTTTTAAAATTTTGATGTTAGAATTTTCAAAATTGTTTTAGGCTTCGTTTGAAACCTCTTTTTTATTGTTTTTTAAAGCTGATTTTTAGTTTAAAAAAAAATTGTACTAAAAAGATGTTTTAGAACGTAGTAAGAAGGCTGTCCCAAACCTAAGCGAAGTCTTAATCATCTATAGTTTCCTTTTTGCTTTCTCAAAAATAACTTTTCTAAAGTTGGTTCTGAGAAAAAAAAAGCTCATTTTTTTCATCCAAACACTGTTTTTTTACTGGATGCCTTTCATTTTAGAAAAAAAAAGCTACCACATACAAAGCCATAATACAATTTTTTATGTTGTTGATTTGTTATCCAATTAATAATACATGAAAAAGCATATATTTGTTATTTTATCTCTATATGTACTTAGTGCAAAGGCCTTTCTGAACACGGCATCCTATTTTGTGATGGCTTTAACTGTTCCTCGCCAACGTTTTTAGAATGTGAATGAAAAGGCTTGCATACTGCAGAAATATTTGACATTGTATAGCAGTTTGGTGTCACTTAAAAGTTTCCATTTCTTGTTTTGCCCTTTTCAATCATGTGAATGTTAAAAGTTTTTATTACTTTGCTAAACCAAATCTTGTTAATCATCATGCAGTTAAGCAGGCTTTATTGAAAAAAGCCCATTTGGATGACAACTTTTTCACCGCTTTTTAAAAGTTGTTTTAGGCTTCGTTTGGGATGATTTTTTTATTGTTTCTTAAAACAGCTTTTTAATTTAAAAATTAAATTTTTTATACTAAAAAGTTGCTTTAAGAAGCAGTAAAAAAGTTGTATCAAACGAAGCCTTAGAAAAGCTACTTTTGAGAAAGCATACTAAAATTTGTGTTTGGGAAAATTTTTGATGACAAACGAAGTAAAGCATTAGCAAACCCAAACGAAGCTAGATAGCTCATAAGCCTAACAAGTTCATTCAAGTCTGGGTTATTCTTAATGATGGATTTCTACACTACACAGAAAATTTTCCCTACAGAACTACTCAGAAATCCAACTGTTAGTGTTGCTTCAAATTTAGCTCAACCCTTGTTAATTTGTTCATGTCCTAGACCGTCAGACTCTTCGCAGATGTATCGGAGGTCCAAAGAGGCAACGCCCCCCAAATTTTGATTGTAAGAGTATTTTTGGAAATCCGCTTGTTTTTCCGAACCCTAATTTTTCCCTATAAACGTGTTGTTAAGGGCTTAGGATTTGAAAGTAGTTTTGTACTCCGCCTATTCTCCATAGTGAAGCTGTTCTCCCTTCTTCCCTATAGTTTTCCCATATTTTGATTTTCCACGTAAATCTCTTATGTTCGTTTCTGTTTTACAGATCGTGATTTATTATTTATGTTTATGTCTGATTCATAGTTCCCTAACACCAACTAATATAACGAGTCCATCCATGATGCAGAACAATAAATTCAAAGCAATGGAAGCTCTACATAGCACGAAGAAATTCAAATCAGTATCAATAAATTGTAACACTAGTACTACAGCTAAATTAGATGTAAAGACAATGACAAGTAGTCATGGCAAATTTTAAATATCAGGCAGTGAAAGTGGTTGAATCAGTTAAACACAAAACTAACTCCCAGCAAAGCAAAATATTTGAACTAATTACCAAACCATCATTGCAGAAGGTACAGCCAACTTCATGCTAGGAAGAATATAATGAAATGATTCCTTTGAAAGCCCTTGCCAAGTCTCTTTGAACTTCACAGAAAATTTAATGTAAAGCACCAACATTAGAAAAGATATCCACAGCGAAATTGAAGCAGATAAAGATGCTCCTTTGAATCCCAAGCCAATAACATGGACTAGCAAGTGAGTAAGTCCAACATGAACAGCTAAGGGTACTGCAGAACAAATCACTAATGGAACCACAACTGATTGAGTTTGGAGGAAGCGCAGAATGCATTGGATGAATCCATAGGCAAATATCCCTGGAATGAGATATCTAACATAGATAGCAGCCATTTTTGCAACATTAGGTTCTTGATGAAGCCATATCAACACCTCTTCAGAAAAATACCACAAAACTGATATTATGATTGAAAAGAATGAGATTGTAACGATGGATGATTGCAGATATACTCCAAGCATTCGGTAAAGTTTTGCCCCGAATCCTTGACCGCAGAAGGTTTCGAGTGCTCCACTTAAGCCAGTCTGAAAGCATATGTAGTGGAATGATTAAGAGGACAATAGAAGATAATTTCACATAACTAAGCTTCAAATGAAGAGAGGCATGAAAAATCTGTTCGTGTAGTTTAATTTATGCAATCAAAAGGTGTTTAATTGTTTCAGAACAAGCTAAAAAGAATCTATAACTGTAGCAAAATGCTTCATAATCATGATGTGAGAGTAGATTGTAAAGAAGTGACAAACAAGCTTGCAGTTTTATTAACACTGCAAATTTAATCTGTAACAACTCAAATTCTTAACTATTGAGATATTGTACACTTTGGCCTAAGAGTCTCACAGTTTTATCCTGTTGGTGTAACTTCCTAGTAGGTCGCCCATCCCAGAATTGCTCTGAGATGAGCACGCTTAACTGTGGAGTTTTTCCCGGAAATTCCAACCATTACATAAAAAATCGTCTCGATGCTTAAGAATTTAATTTTCTTTTACTTAAGAGGTTGCCACAGTGTATCAGCAATCAAGAAACCAATAAACAGCTGAATAAATGTTGAAGCCTTAGAGAAATTGGCTAGATCAAACTCCATGCTAACCTTGTTTTTGACTCCTTAAGCAGCTATATCATTGGATTTCTCAATATTATCAACTGTCTTGCCTTTCCTTGATCTTTAACTTCTATTTGAGTTTCAGACCTCCCTAAAAGTGAACTTTTTTCAGAATACTTTCAGAGAGAAGGTCTGAAACTCACGTAGAACTTACAAGAAATGACACGAATCTATAAAGCAATAATGAAAGGTAGCAAGGAAGCTAGCTTCCATGCTGCACTCAAGGGGAATGAATGAAGAACAAGGATTCATTAAATTGATCCAAAGTAGTTGAGATGATGATGACCTCTTTATAAGATTGTTACATAGTTGTAGCTAGGATGTGCAAATATTTCACTCCTTAAATTTTCTTTAGCAAGCTAAAAGTTGATTTCAATCTCTACTTCCAAGGAATAAGTAACAAAAGGCCTAAAACAAAATCACTGAAGCGGATGATGCATACCACGAGAGCAATTCCAGTGACAGAGGACCAGGAGTTGCCCAAGGTGGCGCCGGCGAGCTCTGTGTCGCCTAGGTGACCAGCGAACATGACAGAAACTAGAGTGATGGCATAGTAAGCCATGTTGGTCAGTATCATGGGGAAGGAGAACAGCAGCTGATGCTTCATCTCATCCACATCCACCAATTTCCAAAGCCATCCCTCCTTCCTCCTTCCCTGCTCGTCACTTTCTCCTGCAGAAAACTCCAAGAGAGGAGCTGAATCCATGTAGAAAGAGATGAGAATTTGGAAGAACTAAAGTGCTTCCATGAACTACCTGCTTAAATGGCAATGATAGTAAGACTAAGAAATTAGGTGGAAGTTGAAGAAAAAAGGAAAAAAAAAACAATAAATGGAGTGGAAAACTTTTAATCAAATACTATAATTTTTTTGTGAAAACTACAAGTTGCCGCATAGAAAATCTAAGATTTTTTTCGGTAAGAATTATATTAACTGACTTATAATTTACACAAACGTCGTGTGCTTTACTAACAGGAAACTCTTGATCGCATGGAATTTACAGTCAAACCTCCACACCTTATTTTTCCTTCGTTTCCTACAGCTTGCGCTCGTTCTTCAACTCTCGGCCACGAATGACTTTCAGACCAAATCAACTCTGAAGACAGCTAATTTTTCCATAAAGATATTTGAATTACTCATTTCCGGTGTGAAAACAAAACCATCATTTTTTAAAAAGTTCTGAGAAATTGGGGCTTCTTCTGTCCATGCATTTGCTGTTCATCATTCTCTCTTTTACACTAAAAGGCACAGCACATCGCTGACATCGCCTATGCAGCCATTGCCAATACAATGTTGAATGAGTTTGGATTTCTGGATCTCTTTCAGATCTAAGCGATTTCTGATCTACTTAACATTCCTCAAACTGACAGACCATTAAAATACCTGGGGCTCCCTGTATTTTTTTAAACGGCTGTTCCACACTGATTATCAGCCTCTCATTATGAAGATTACTAAGGCTTTGGAGGGTTGGAAAGTCAAACTGTTATCTTTTGGGGGAAGAATCCAATTCCTGAGATATACTATCTTCAACACTATCGCATATTGGATTAGGGGCTCTATTCTCCCAAAGTTCTGTCTGAAAATCTTAAACAAACTTTGCTCTAGGTTCTTATACGGTAGAGACATTGTTGCCAGGAAACTTCATCTTATTGCCTGGAAGGATACTTGTCTTCCTAAGGCCAATGGTGGGCTGGGATTACCTTCTCTTGATTCATTAGCTTTTAATTTCAGTTGTTCCATGATCAGGAGATTCTTAAATGATAAAGGGTTATTGCTTTCTTGCTGGAGAAATTTGTATGTCTCTCTTTGGTTTCCTATTCCAAAAAGATATTCCCCTTATTGGAAACATATGAGCCATATTGCCCTCCATATTAAACACTGCTTACAGCTCCAAATTCAGCCGAGCTGTTTTTTTTCCTTAATCTGGGATCCTTGGTGCTTTGGTAAGTCTCTTATGGATTTAAGAGAGATGAATTCTGATTATAGTTGGCTGGAGGCTTTTAAATATACTGCATTATCTACTATCATATGTAACGGGCAATGGACTGTTCCGGATGGTTGGCCTCTTAATATTAAAAATTTGATACTTTTTGTGCCCATTTTGGTTACGGAAACCTCCTGTCTTTGGCACAACTCTGCTAAAGTATCAAATAAACATTTTACTAAAGAGTTCTTTAGGCAGCATCTGGTGGTGAGTTTGCACCGTTTCATTTGGCACAAGCATTCTTCGATAAGATTCTCATCTTTTGGTTGGCTTGCTATGAAAAATGGGTTAAAAACCTCTGATAACCTCATCTGTCGTGGTTTTCAGATTAACCCTCGCTGCATTTTTTGTCATGACTGTAGAGATACTATCACTCATCTTTTCTTTGAGTGTGATTTCTCTTTTGGTATTTTGAACCTGCTCATCCCTCAGTCTCAAACTCTATTACTATGGCTCAACCTTTATCAGATATTTGATTTTATTGAAGATATTGCTGAGACTAATGATATGTTGCACTTCTATTGTCTGCTGATTAATGCCTCCATTTATTACTTATGGAGAGCTCGTAATGATAGAACTTTTGGCAACATCTTGGAATGTCAAACTACGGTGGCTATTAAAATTAAAAAGGCTCTGTTTGTGAAGCTAGAGAATTGGAAAAATGGCTGTAATCTCAAACACCTATTGGCTTGACTTCTTTGAGATTATTTACTTTGTTTTGGGAACATCTTGCTGGATGCTGTTGGCTGGTGTAAGGTTATTTTGCTCCATTTCTTCTACTACGCCGATTCGTTCAAATTCTGATTTGGTCTGGAGTTTGCTGGATGGCTGGATTGCTGGAAATTTTTTTTGGAACGTCTGGGTTCAATTATATTCCTGGCAGCTGGCAGGCGGCTGGCAGGTAGTTATAATTGACGATTTTTGCAGGACGATGTTGACCGCTGCAGCAAAACCCCTTGGAGGGCCAATTTTGGCAACAAGGGGTTATTCTTTGACTGCCCGATTGACCCGCGAGATTAGCTGCAGTTTTTTGCCTGAGTCCTGACTTTTTTTGTATACCACATTTTCTTTCTCTATTGGTTGATATGGGTGGTATAGGTTTTCTCTTACTTGTAATTTTTTTCTTTTATCCCCCGTTTTAATTTTGGGGTTGGATTTTCTTACTTGTAACCTTTTTATTTTAATAGATGGGCTTAGGCCCCAAATTCTCCCAAAAAAAAAAAAAATAAATAATAAAATTCCCTTAATATATTTATATATGCATTTAATTATTTTATTTTTTGAATAATATAAATTTATATTAATTATGCTTTTTTTAATATGAAATATTTAGATAAATTTTTAAAAACATGGGCATAGACCTATTCATACTAGTACTAATGTCAGTATTTTTGGGGATTTACATTCATAACACCAAAAACATTAATTTTTATATCATAAAAAGGAGAAATTCTGAAAAAAAAAATTATGATAGATTGACAAAAAAAATGAAGATGATTTTTTAAAATGATTAAATTTTAAAAATAATATTATATTAAATAATTTTATTATAAATTTAATAATTTTGAAGCTCATATTTTGCATTAAATTGATATATCATAAAAAAATAGATTGGGGGTGCACGATTTTTTATGCATTTTAAATATAAAAATATTATCTTAATTACTTATAAAAGTCATAAAACAATATATCTTCTTAGTACGCGGTGGGTCCCATTTTCCTAATTAAATTCCAGCCACTTTCACCACACTAAGCCAACCCAAACCTCACATCACCATTATATGAAAACTTTGATTTTTTTGGCACATTTTTATGATATTGTTATGTATCTTTCCATAGGCACGTGCAAACATTAATATTGGCATGCTCATTAATTTATTTACAATAATGGCAATGCATAAGTCATGGTCAATAGTAAAATATATATATATATATATATTGTCAAAGCATGTTTGTGATTTTTATCAATAAAAAAGAATATTAACAATTTATTTTTGATTTACTTATCTCCAAAGATTTGGGAGATCTATCTCTATATATAGATCAATATTGATTAAATACACTAATATTAATTAAATACACTAATATTAATAATGTAAGCATTTTTTCTCATTAATTAACTTGATCTAATTAATGATGAGTTCCCTTGTATTTTTGAATGTTAGAAGGCTATGATTAGGTGAATATTCTATTTCTTATAAATTTTAATTGTAAAATGAAGCTCTATATTTGTCATAAAGTTAAATTTTTATAACACTAAATCAAGGGCTTTTGAACCTTTTGATTTTGAGCATCCTCTCAAGAAAATCCTAATTTTGGTTGAGAGATCATTTACCACTTATTGTAAAAATTAATTTTTTGGGTTTCTCTCATTGAAATCATGATGAAATTAAGTAACTTGTTTGTTGTGGGATTCTCCTTCGATGTTTCATAGACGGTTTACTTGATTTTTTTAATGTTGTCAAATCACGTTGTGTAAGGCATTAAAATTTGTTAGAGGTTATGGTTTTTATATATTATTATTATTTATTTTTTTGTTTGAAGTGTTTTGATTGAGGACCATGTGGAAGTTTATCATGGTATAGTAAAAGATGTTGTACCAAAGAGATAAATGTTGTAAAGGCTTCTCTGTCTCGAATATGTAAATTTCTTTTTAATCATGATGTGTAAGAATCTTAGGTATAAAGGACACATAGGTTTCATTTGGTGCGACTTTCTTACTGTTTCTTGACGCAATTTTTTTAGCACAAAAAATTTAATTTTTGTACTTAAAAACTGTTTTAAGAATCAATAAGAAAACCGTCCCAAACAAATTAACCTTAGTCATGGATGTAGGTTAAGGCAGAATCATTCAAAAATTATTACATGTTAATATATGATTTGAACTCATTGCATTATTTACTTATTTCTTAGTTTGATTATTGTTTGCTCTTAACGTCATATGATTTAGTGATGATATATATGATTTAAAATTTTAGAGATGAATTAGCTTGAAAAAGTTTAAATTAGCCTAATTATATAGTTAGTTTACTAGGATACTTTGAAAATAGCCACAAATCCCATGAAAATCCCATAATAATAAATAATTTACAAAAAAACAAAAAATTATATTACTAGATAGAAGCAACATGTATGAAAATAAGTCCTACTACTACATGAATCATTTTGATACTAAAGATTTTATGCATTAATAATCAAGGTAAGCATTTTCTTTCCATACGATATTTATGTTATGAATATTAATAAGATTTATTAAAATATATGCTATAGTAATTGAATATTAAAAGTAGGATTGACAATCTAAAATATCTTTGAATTTATTACAAATACTAAGGATAATGCCACTAAATAAAGAAGAAAACATTTATTCTTTAATAAACAATGGTTACTTATCGCAGGAAAGCTGTGTGAACTCCAAATATATTTTAGACTCTACCAACATTGTCATGCGGAACTTAACTCGAAGGTCCTACAAAAAGAGTCCTAAAATTAATATCTAAATTATAACATGAGTTCAACATATAATAGCATAAGATTTGGGCTTCGTTTGGGACGGCTTTCTTAATTAATGCTTCTTAAAGCATCTTTTTAGTATAAAAAGTAAGAAGCAATAAAAAAAGCCATCCCAAACGAAGCTTTAATCTATCATAATACTAATTGATAAACTTAATCAAGATAAGTCTAAAATAATAGCATTAAAAGTCAATGAACATCAACCTAATAAATAAGTTACTTTGAAATCACCCTAATTTAATCATCATTAATATAACTTAAATTATCTTCTTACTATTATAATTGAAATTCATTACATCATTATATAAAAGAAAAGTTTATAACCTAAAATAAGAAATTCATAATGACCTAATACTAGCAATAATAATGAGAGGAATAAATTAAATCTTAAACCTATAATTATCATTTAACCATTGACAAAAGCAACAAGAGCAATTACAAAATCCAAATACTAACGCAATGAACATATTTTATTTTGTCAAATTATATATACACTAATCCAATTAACTTACATTTATCTATACGTTAAAAAAAAATTGGATTACAAAATGATACCTCATTTACTTAAACATAGAAGCTCATGTTTCTACACTCTAATACTATATTAGGCCCTTCTCTCTTTTTGAAATATTAAAATAATAGGATGAGAACAACTAACACATAGACTCCCCACCTAGCCCCTGATAAATAAAAATATATGAAATAAATGTAAAATATGCAACACAATAAAAGAGAGTAAAGCATAAATGAAGTACTAG
>NW_021319205.1:2055522-2094500 GCF_001605985.2 Dendrobium catenatum | reverse complement strand
AGATCAAGATAAATCACATTATGTCTATTTCACTTTCTTTTTCATTTTTTATAGTTCTTCGAGCAGTAGTGAGTTAGGATCCCTTGGGAATCCTCTGACCTTTAGGTTTTTTGTTTTCTTTTTCTATTTTTTTGCACATTAGCGGGCTGTAGATTCCTTTTAGGTTTGTACTTTTTTTATTTAACATGTAATCCCACTGTGGCTTTTAGTAAACAAATAATATATATATATTCATTTTAGTTTTAGAATGCTTTATATAACATAAAACCAAGTGAATATACACATCTCTTCAATTTAAAATCAAAATAAAGGAGGGAAATAGGGAGAAGTGGCGGGCCCACCTAGAATCACCATCTTTCTCTCATGCATACTAGCATGACCATTCAATGCTTCACATAACATGATTAAGACTTAAATCTAAAACTCTAAAAAAGCAAATTACATTAATGTGAAGTTCACATAACATTTACAACACTAAATACATGCAAATACACAAAAACATTAGACTAAAAACATAATCATTACTTCTTTAGTTCTTGCTCTTTATAGCTTGAGATTCTTATGCTATTGTATATATATATATATAGCTATGGAAAAAGAAGAAATACTAGGAAGAATATGTATACATTAAAAGAGAGTGAGAAGATTAGAGCTTCTTATTGACATTGAGGAACGAAGGAAGAGAAGGGATATTGGGTAGCTTTGGGTCTAAGAAGAATAAGAAGAATGCGAGGAATATTTCTTGTTATTAACTATGATACATACAATGATGCAAGGAGGGTTCAATTAGTGGGAGGCTTAACAACTTTGAGGGAGAGAATATTGGGCGTGTAATGCCTAACATTTTTCATCAACTTAAATTGATACCTAAGATGGCATGAAGTGGGAGAAATTGCACGATTTACACAATGATTGACATATGTAGCATCATTATGGAAGAACAAAGTGAAGTCCAAGTTTGAGGCTTTCACGTAAAGAGGTCATGTGGTTATGCCAGTCTAGTTTTTATCAGGTTGGTTTGATTTTACATATATATTTGAATCTAATTTAAATAGCCACGAGTAGGGAAAGACATCAACAGAGATTGGTGACATGTGAAGGATGATGGATCTCATTGGGGATGACATTGATAACATGTAAAGTGACATAGCTCATTAGATAAGGCAATAGTAAGACTAGTCATGTGTGAAGGAGAAAAAGAGTTGGTGACAAACCTCTTTGGGTTAACGAGGCAAATTGCACGCTAAAGAAAAGTTTATCACAGAGCTTATTAGAAAAGGCATCAATAGAGTAGACGACGTGTGGGAGCATGCATCAATAAGACTTGCTATTGGTATAGGGTTAAGCATCTATCATAATGTAAAAAATTATCATGGTGAGATTTGAATATTGGTCTAATTTGAAAAGAAGTTTCAAGCTTTATGTATGTTCAAACAAATATTTGAATCTATTTGATTTTGAGCCGATTCTAATTAACTCCCTAATCCAAAGAATAGTCATGGAATATGAGATTATCCCTCATTAATAATAGTTTTATTCAAAATAAGTTTTTAAAATAAACTTTTTCTAAATAAAAATTAAAAAAATACATTTATATAAATAAACGCATTATCAGGCACAAAAAATTAAAATTTCCTTAAAAAAACCTGAGAGCAGAGATCAGAGAGAACCCATGATAGAAAGCGAAGAACAATACAAGTGGCGGGACGGGAGTTTGCTTTTTTCTTCGCTTCCTCTCGCTCGTTCTCTTTCTCATACCCCGACCTGCATGCTCTGTTCGTCTCCCTTCTTCGATCTACAAACCCTCAGCCCCCTCTCTCTCTCTCGCTCTCCCTCTCCTTTCTTATTTTCTCAAGTTTTCACGACGCGAAGCAGCTCACTGACGAGCAATCTGAAATGCCGGCTCAGAAGCAGGCCGCCCTCTCTGCTTCCTCCCCTTCCGCCGGCTCCGACAACTCTTCCCCCTTTGAATCCGCCGCCGCCGACCCGCCCGACGAGAATCACAACGCTGCCACCGGTGAAGATGTCAACACCCCATCCCATTCGACTCCTCCCCAAGACCAAGACGGTGCTACCCTCGTTCCCTTCTCCCTATTCTCTATTGCATAACATGTTTTTATTTTCTCTCGATCTCATCCCTCGATGCCTTGTTACGTGAACGAAAGTCCAGATTCGGACGGCGAAGGTGGCAGCAGTAGCACTTCCTCGCAGAGCTCCGATGATCAGGAAGAGTAAGTCTCTTCTATCCAGTCCCCTCTTCTTCCTCCTCGTTTTGCTCTTCAAATCCTTGTCGAATGTTTCATGGGTCGGATTTGCGTATATATTAGCACGGCATATGTTTCGCCAGCGCTCTTCGGTGAGACTGAGATTAGTTTGTTTGGACGTGAATGTAATGTCTTCTCGTAGTTTCCTGTTCATGTTTTGAGTTCTTTTGGAGTAATCGGAGATTTGGGCAGTAGAGGCTGTCATGAACAACGGCAGAGGGAGATTTGTGTTTCGAGTGAATGAGAGTGAAGGGACCTATTCTTATGAAACTGGAACGCGGCTTGCCGGTTTACCGCTTTTTTTGGAGTTGGTTTGAGGCTGGTTGTTTTCCCCAAAACCTTGCGGGATCATGCACTTGTGGTGCAGTTAATTTTATGGATCCCATCCGTTCACGTTGATACTCAGATCTTCTAAATTTTTGTGTTAGAGCTACTAGAATTATTATGTTAACATATTAATATCATCATATATGTTTACTATTTATTTGGAATCTCTAATATTTATTAATGTAATATATTCTTGTTATTGAAGATATATTGTATATAACTTATTATTGTCTTCTCTTGCTTGTATATAGGCATTTTGTGCTAGCATTAGGATTAATAAAGCAAAGATGCAGTCTTATACGCTATATAACATCCTATTTATGCTTTATTTATACTAAACGAGAATTTATTAGTGGAGGTGAGCATGACTGACTGTAGAGGCAATTTCTGCTTTCGAGTAAATTAGAGTTCAAATATCTCGTTGAATCCTAATTTGTCCATTGGTGACACGTGGACCTTGCTAATAAGATTGGCTATGGAAACGAGAGAGACAAAGATAAAGAGTCAGGAGAGAAGCTTTGTGATTTTTTATTGGTAAAGCTTAAAGAACTTGAGACAATAAGCTGTGGCCTTCGACTTGTCATCTGCTCTCTTCTAGGTGGATGTTGAAACATAACTCAATTGGAAAGACACATTTAAGAAAAATGCATAAATTATAGGATATAATCTAATGAATGCTATCATAAAATGAAAAACACATTAGTTGTGGCTCTTAACTGCATTGAGTATGTATTAATACTTGCCAAATGTGGGCTATGTTCATGTGAAGTTGCTGGATGATTTCAACTAGGTTGGCTAGGTTTTGATGAGCCATGGTGCTATGAGTTCTGGATGATGCTAACTAGTCAACCTCTTGGGTTGAGCAGGTAAGTGAGCTATCTTGATGATTATATACTTTGTTTGTTTTGTAGCAACTTAATATTGTTGGCGAATTCGTTCATTATGATGGTGGCACTTCTTTGGTTTTGAGGCCAAGGAGACATTGTCTATAAGTTTCTTTTAATGAGTGCATCATGCCAACTCCTCGGAGTCAGTTGGCTTGACTCAAAGTCAACTTGAGTGGCTTTGAGTGTACAATTAGTCCCCCAATTCTCATACTTTTTTGAGTAGTTCCAAAAAAAGAGAATTTTCAAATGTCATTATGATAAGTGGTCACATCATTCAGGGTCGATTTGAGTTGTCTTCTCCACATGCTTCAACATCTTGAGTGTCTATAAATACAAATCAAAGGCTTCATTCTTAGGGGCTGTTTGGTATGCAGATTTAGGCCGGATTTGGGCGAAATCCAGCCAAACGGCCTAAACAGGATTTAACCCCCCCCGGATTTCGCAAATCCGGATTTGGAGGATTTATGAAATCCTACTTAAATGAAATCCGAGATTCTACCAAACAACCCCTTAGAGTTTCCTTTTTAGCCCTCTCGTTTGAGCTTTGTTTTCGCTAATCTTCTTTCTAAGATGGTTGAGAAGCAGCCAAATTTTAAAGTCAAGTTTCCTTCACAAAGTGCCTTAATCACTATTATAATGAAGAGGTGAAGATAAACGACGATCACAAAGAAGATGGCACATGTGGAAAGGATTCCAAAGTCATTCTCGCTTATGGCGGTGTAGTTAGAGCTTGGTTAATTGAGCGTGGAGATTGTTCTTTATGGGGATCCTATCAACTATAGTGTTTCATGGCTAAGTTGATGATTCTAGGCTACTTGTTACCTGAGGATGACAAAGTTACCCCAGTAGGGGGCTGCTTGATGGGTCATTGAATGCATGCGCATTACTGTTGAACCTTATAATGTGGTGCTGAGATTTATTCCGATTGAGATTTCTAACATGTCTTTAGCGTAAGCCAATCTTAAGGCAAAATTGCACCTTTGGGCTACAAGTTCTTCTCTTAAGAGCTCCATGTGGGTAGATAAATTGACGGATTGAGTGATTGCACTTGTCCTTAGTGCTTTTAGCTAGCGCTTCCCCTCTTGATCTTCCATAGGGTGTGTGGGCCAGCGATGGTGAAGGAGCTTTTCCCTTGGTGAGGAGTTCGACATTGGAAACTTGTTGCCCTTGGATCATAACACAAAGAGTTTGTGCAAGCTTGTAGGAGAATCTGCCCAAGTTGTTAGTGAGGGTGAGGTGGAGAAAAAGTGGGAGCAACAAACCTTTACGACCATGGGCGGATCCCCATTGGATTGAGGGGGGGGGGGGGGGGGGGGGGGGGGGGGGGGGGCAATGCCCACTCTCAATTTTTTTTTTTAAATTTTAGATGGTATATTTTGGAATATTTTGAGTATTTTGCCCCCTCTTTAAAAAATTTTTTACTCTATTTTTATCAATCCTAAGCTCCTTTTCTCATCCCCCACAAAAAATTTTTTTTTGCCCACCCTGAAAAAAGAAGTTGGATTCGCCCTTTTTTAGGACCAAATTCTGAGAACTGATGGCTCTGCTATTGTTTCACGCAATGAGTATGTCGCCCAGCTTGGATTGTTATTATGGAGGATTTTAGGAATTCCATGGTTCTGAGATGAGTTGGGTGCCACTCTTGGAGAGTAAGTTTGAAGTGCTTGGGAATTGATTTCCTCAATTGTTGAATGATGTCACCGAAATTCGTTAGGACATCTAGGAGTTGAGGACTGAAGGTCCTTTCCATGTGCAAGTAAATGGAGTCATCTCGATCCAACTAGTTCATAGTTGGGGGTGAGTTCATTCTTTAGCGGTTGATCTAGCGTAGCTCTATTCCTCATGAGACTACTTGACCTAATATTTGGTTTTGTTCCTTGGCATTTCCTTGTCCGAGAAGAGAAGTTGGAGAAGGGTTGATTACAAGTTGCCTTCATGGCTTATTAAATGTTTTTTGTTTGCTTTGTATTGAAGTTCTATGTAATGCTTAACTTGCAATAAAGGTCTTCTATAAGGAATATGTTTGCCATGTGATGCATTCATGAGATGAAAAAAATATTTCAACACTTTCTCTTTTCTCAATACAATTAGTTTTGGGTGGATCACACTTTGTTATCATCATTGTGTTTTTCATTTGGAAGATGCCTTCATGTAAACTTACCTTATAATCATTTGCATAAAATTGCCTTGTGATCGCCTTTGTGAGCTTACTTTGTAATCATAATAGCCTTTGTAAGCTTACTTTGTAATTGCCTCTGTAAGCTTTCCTTGTAATTGCCTTTGTACGCTTACCTTATAATCATCTTTGTGAAAATTTACTTTATAATTGCCTTTGTGGAAATTTACTTTGTACTTGCTTGTATAAGCTTACCTTGTAAATGCCATACCATGTTATTAGCTTGTTGCCTTATCTTCTCTTTTCTTATCTTGCGGTCGCCTCAATATATTCTTATCTTGTAATCACTTTTATATTCACAGTTGTTCACATGTTTGGGCATACTAGAAGTTGCCTAAGTCTTTCTGTAATGATGAGGAAAATATTTGTAAAATCTTAGTAAAACATGACTTAATGCTCATAGTGACAGGATATTGATAATTGATGAAATATTACTTGTGTCTTCCAATTTTTTTTTAATAAATAAAAGGTCAAGGAGTGCCTTTTACGCTTCTAATTTCTCCATTGATATTCTCTTTCCTCATTTTCTCCTTCATTTATGATGGCTATTACGTTCAGGAAATGCGCTTAGGTGCTCCAGGAGGAAGTGTTCTCCACCTCATTCATTCCCTTGTAGTCCACTTTGAAATTATTAGAAATAGCTTATAGAACTTGTGATGGCAGCTTCATTTGCAGTGAAAATTCTTTTTTTTTTTCCGTGAAATGGCAACTTTATTTTTTAGTTACCAAATGTTGTCGGTGAAATCTTTCAAGGATGGGTATACCCTTGTCGTCCAACCAGATGAGGATGACCAACTAAACTAATCAAGCACATTTTGGGCATCAAACTAAACTCAAGTAAGTCTAAGAATCCTAGCAAATGCAACTTCATGTACGTGTAGGCTAGTTTTGACATGACATTTGGTTTGCTATGAAGGAAATGCAAGTGGTAGCAGCGAAAACCTATGCTTCATCATTCAATTTGGGATTGAATGATGGCGTCTACCCTAAGGCTTAATCGTAGGCAACGGGTTGGGAAGCAACACGAATGTAAGTTTTCATGCATTTGGAGGAGTCCAACGACCTGGATCTCATGGCCATCCTCCTCGGGCTCTCAAATGAGAGCAACCCGTTAGAAATCACCTGATTTCCACTGGTTTGCGGAGAGGATAGCGGGTATGTGGATTTTGGAGAGCATAAAATGAAGGTTTCTAAGGACCTAGGGGTTTGAGGAACATCATACACACATCAAGTGGCCAAAATACCTAGGGCTTTCTAAATTGGAGAGGTATACCTCACCAGAGCTAACGCCCGATGGATCCTGTCTGTAGCACCTTTGGCTTAAAGGGACAAAGGTGACTGAAGGGTGAATGATCTACCACCCGGGTTCCTAGGGACTTAGCATTTGTCATCAGCTTGTCGGATTTGTTATTTGCCCTTTGCCTTCACTTGCCCCCTTCATCATTGGGCTTTGGAAGAAAGAGCAAACAACGACCCCTTTCTTAGACCAAAATAGAATTTTGGACTTCTAGAAATGATAGAAACAATGACCTTCTACTCTCCGTTTGGAAGAACAACAAAAGCAAAAGAGACCTCTCAATCAAAGGAGGAGGAAGAAGGCGACTGCAAAAACTCCTCACTTGAACTCTTGTTTCAGCAAGTAATAGATAAAAGTTCTCGAGGTCGGAAGACAACAACCTAGGCTTCGATTCTCCTAACCACACTCAACAAAAGAAGTCTAGGCTCTTTCGCTTAGTTTGACTCCAAGACACACACAAGAAGCTCCAGGCGAACATCCTCTTGTTCGGTCGCCCCCCATGCACTCGCTTGCTCTTCATCCCACTCGACTTGACCTCCACGTACGAGAACAAATCCTCCCAGGCTCGCATATGTAGCCACTCTCTCCTTCTCGCACACAAGAATGCACCTCGTGCTGCTCCTCTCTCAATTTTCTGCCCCTTCAAGGTTTGAATAGCAACCTCTCTTGTAGATACGAAAATCTAGGCCCCCCCCTAGCTTTTCGTTTTAGCCTAGGAACGAACAGTGACATCAAATAAGATTTTGATGATCCTACCCCCAATTTGATGGCAAAGATCATTTCTCTACTCTTAACAACAACCCTTGTCGCTGGAAGTCACAAAAATGTGATAGAAGGGTGAAGGGACAACAACCATCATAACCTAGGATTCAATTTTAGCCATTGGATATGGAGTCCTGATTTGGAAATGCCTAATTTGGTGTGAGCTAAACCAAATGAGCTGAAATAGGCTTGACTCGAGTTTGGTTTGAGTTCGATTTAAGTTTGGTTAAACTTGATTGAGTCAATTGGGTTCAATCGGACCCAATTGGACTCTATTAGGTTTGATTTGAGTCAAGTCGACACAAAAATTGAGTCAACAAGAAGCTCTACCCTTTCTTCATGAAGACAAATATTGCAAGCCGGTAGACCAACTTTATAATAGATAGGTGCTACAAGGAACAACAGTGTTGACTTCAAGTGAAATTGTCCTGGGCTGTGTCTACCAAGTTTGAGAAGGAGAGCATCGAGAAAGTATGAGTCATCTCACAATTGGGGAAGGGGTGGTCAGCCTCAAGGAGAGCTTGAAGGAAAAAAAAATGTAGCTTTGCGAATGGTGACTGACTATGGAGAGGAAAAGGCACTAGTTCATGCATTTATTTCACCTTCATTAGTTAAAAAATCTAATCCTTGGGTTGCATTTATAAATATTATTTTTATAATTTCTGGGTTCTATAGATGAACTTGGTAATGATAATCATTGATTAACAGTTGCGCCTCTTATGCAACCTAATCCTTAGGTTGATCTTGAGACTATTTATGAGTCTAAAAATATGATCATGCATAAGCTTATTTATGTAACTGAGGCGAAGATATCTTCAATTACTATTATTATTCATATGAAGTATAGATTGCTCTTGCAAGGTTCCTGATATAGAAGTTATTCCTTAAGTTCTAAAACAGTCGTCTCCTTCAATATAAAAAACACAAATTGAGTTCATGTTATCACTTTTGCAACTTCCATGTGACTAGCAAATATTCTACAATATTATTCTAAGAAAGATTTGTAATTCATGACAACGTTTGGATCCAAAACCTCAAGATACTACTTCCCTATGTTCAATTAACACATACTGAAGATTTTTAAACAGATGACCTCCTCCACTTTAGAAACCAAACTTCTAATTAAAGACCTTCAACATAACTTATTAGGCAAATAATTATGTTTGCCTTTGAGCAATTGATGTAGGACACAAAGATTAACTCTAGAAAGAATTATAATAATTTTTTATTGTTGTGATATTTTTCTTTCAATTTAATTTTATTTTTAATATTTGGATTTTACTTGAATTTAAATTGGATGAGATAATTTTCGGAGTTATTAGATTTAAGTTTTAAGTTATAAAAATAAGAGTTTATGGCTTGTCATTGGGATTATTATTGAATGAAAAAAAGTTTGAATGATTCTTTCCCCATCCCCCTCTCTCTCCCCTTGTAAATCTAAAGTGTTTTATCTATCTCTACACAATAGCACTCCCATGATAAGTAGATTCTAGAGCACCCTCTCTCTCCTCACAGTGCCTCTCATCTCTCTCCTATGCATGCAACTTGAGATGAGAACTCTCTCTTCCATCATAGGTTTACAATTTTTTACATATATCTCACCCTTCTCCACAATCCTAAGAAATCAAGAAGAAACCGAGCTTTAGAGATCAATGGCTCATTATAAAATTAATATCTCCCATCTCGAATCCACCACATAAAAGTAGAGGAAAAAAAAAAAAAGAATAGCAAAGTTTTCCTTTCAAGCACCAAAACACCCCTTATTTTTGTATTTGTGTGGAAGTTTACTTGTAATTCTTGCTAAGTCATTTTGTGGAACTTTTGCATTACCCCCCTTACTTTCATATTTCTTTAGGGCACATTTAATCACGCAAAACACCATGCTATAATGACATGACACAAAACAATAATTAATTAAGGGTCAAGAATAATTTTCGATGCTCTTAATAATTTCTTGAAATGACTGCACTAAACAGTCAAAATTAATTTCCTTCTACTTGTCGATGGTTCACTTGAACTAGTTTGTTCTAGTCAATTGTATATTGATTTGATATCAAGTACATATCACATGTGGCAATGTGCATGTATTATGTTTGTGCCTAATGTCTACGCATATGTGCATACATAAACATACACACACACACACACACACACACACACACATATATATATATATATATATATATATATATGTTCTAGAAGGGTAATGATTATAGTCCTATTAATTATGGTTTTTGCATTTACTATTTTATAACATTTTCAAGCCAAAAATCACATTCTTGGTTCTTTTCTATAAGAAAAGAATTACTAGTGAGTTATTTTGATCTATCTTTTTAATGATTTAACCATCTGTCAATCATGTGAAATGACATGGATGACCGGATGATGTATACAAGTAATTCTATAAATTTTGTTCTTTAGTTCACCACTAAAAAATATCCAATGTATGCAAGATATTATCAACAACCATCATATTTGATTCCTTGTCATTTGAAAGTTTGTATACTATGAAATCAAAATAATAATTTCATGCAATGAGATTTATCCATTGTGAAGATTTTAATGCATTCCATTGATGATCATTCGTAAAAATTATTGAAATTACGAATTCCATTTGTTTTAATAATGTTGAAGACAATTGATGGTTATGATCTTTTATTTGAAGGTCATAGCATCAAAATTTAATTGATGGAAAAAAGGATAATTATTCTCTTTGGAGTAAAAAAATCTTCCTATATTCAACTTGGATGATGACTTAAAATTAATCATTTTTTAATTGATTTGGCATTGAATTGTCCCAAAATTAAAATATTGGGCTCCAATTGAAGGTGTCTTGCTCAAAATCAACCCTTATTATTTGTACATTGGACACAAAAACTCTTTAAGAAAATTGAGACATGACATGATCAAGCATGTGTTGAAAAACTACATAATTTTAGATTATTAACAAATAGAAATCACTTTGATAGGGAACATTTATCGAAATCACAATAAACTTGGCTGAATATGAATTTCAGCAAGGTGCGAAATCATAAATAAGAAGAACGTAGGGGGAACACAAGCGAGAAACGATTATATTGATGGTAGATGGAAGAAAAAACATAAGGTACAATGGATTCACAATTGGAGAGGAGGATCCAGTTCTTCCAATCTCTAGCCGGCGGCTAGAGCCCAGAACACCCTAAGAGTACTCCCAAATTCAGCAAACAAGACATAAAAACTAACCCCAGGGTAAACAATAAATTTAAAGTATAGAAAATATAGTTAATGCCAAAACAACCCTCCTAATTTGAATTTCCCTCATAATCCCTTCTTTAATTTTCTATTAATTGCTGCCCTTAATTGCTGTTGGACTGTTGGGCTGCACCTCCAATTAAACAGGCGGAAGCTTGTTCTGCCTAAATAACCTATTTTGCCTAAACAAGCTGAAGCCTATTTCACCTCAACAGGCTGAAGCGTCTAACAATTCTACCTCCCAAAGATTCACCTTGTTCGCAAGGTCGAAAGACGACACCCTCCTCAATTTCCTCATCATCACAGATGCTGATAACCTGAAGAGTTCGGTCCTTACATTAGTTCCCCGGTGTATACCTCTCCTTACATTTGAAATAGAGCCCCTTCGCCCTCTTCTTCTGTAACTTTGTTTTTGTGAGCTTCTTGAAGTTGCTCCTAGGTTTTCCTCCTTCAGGGTCTCCCGAAGAGTACCCGATGTTGGCTCCTTGGGTGCCAAAAAGGTGGTGGTGATCTTGTACGAACCTCTCGAGTTGCTGCCTCCAGTCCCTCTCTCCAGGTGCCTTTGATTCTCCACTAAGTGAGCTAGCTCCATAGCATCTTCTTAATCACGAGGCATCATCACTCTAATTGCAGCTCGAATCTTTGGTTTGAGCTCTTTCATAAAGCTCCTCTACAGTACAATTCCGGAAGCCGGTCCGGTCGGCTGGCCATGTGCTCAAACTGCTTACGGTATTCCACCACCGTCCTCCCCTGCGTTAGGGCGAAGAAATGCTTATAGAAGTTTCATCCCTTGCTGGTTTGTAAACGTTCCAACATGCAGTTCTTAACTCCCTCCAAGTCCCTATGGGTAGCCTCACATCCCTCCATTGGTACCATGCTAAAGCTTTCCCCTCCAAACACATCCCGACTGTCGTCAATCTCTCCTCCTCCATCAACCTATTGATGGTAAAGTACTTTTCCACCTTGTAGACAACTCATGGGCATGATCTCTCTCAAAAATAGGCATCTTCAACTTCTCCACCCTCGGATCTCCTCCATTTCCGCCCAACTCTCAAAATCAGCACCCCTTTGTTCATGGCCAACCTCCTCATGTCTATCCCCATACCCTCTATCCGGCTCCTCCCTAGGAATAGGCTCTAAGGTAGGCATTCTCTCTTCTCCCTCCTGAATCTCCATATCTTGATCTTCCCTTAAGCCGTATTGGATGGGGGTTTACCCCACTTTTTTGGTTGCCGGAGGTTTCCCTCGCCTCTGACGATGCCGTTTTGGGTTATCCCTCAAATAACTTGTTCAAAATCTCCTCCAAGATGGAAAAATTTCCATCAATCTTCACATGGATGGCTAAAATTTGACTTTTGGCATGTGAAAGTTGAGTTTGGAGATATAAATTTCAGATTTCAATTGTTCGATATCCCATTCCAATGTTTCTACTTTTCTTCCTGCTATAGGTTCTTGGATTCAGGCTCCCATAGCAAAAAACAATAACTTTGATGCGAATCTGACCTCCAAACTAAAAAAAACAGCAAAATTAGAGAGGAAACGTAGCAGAAATCAGTTTGGAAGACTTCTATTTCAGCCCAAGAATTTGCTTTGGTACTAATTTGATAGGAAGCATCTGTTGAAATCACAATAAACTTGGCTGAATTTGAATTTTAGCAAGGTGCAAAATCATAAATAAGAAGAACGTAGGGGAAACACAAGAGAGAAATGATTATATTGATAGTAGATGGAAGAAAACACACAAGATACAATGAATCCTCAATTAGAGAGGATGATCTGGTTTCCGAATCTATAGCCAGCGGCTAGAGCCCAAAACACCTTAAGAAAGCTATGAAATTCAACAAACAAGACTTAAAAACTAACCTTAGGGTAAATACTATATTTAAAGCATACAAAATATAGTTAATGCCAAAACAGCCCTGCTAATTTGAATTTCCCTCTTAATCCTCTCTTTAATTTCCTCTTAATTGTTGACCTTAATTGCTGTTGGATTGTTGGACCTCACCCCCAATTAAACAGGCGGAAGCCTGTTCCGCCTAAATAGGCAGAAGCCTGTTCCACCTCAACAAGCGGAATCGTTTAACACGCTTCATCTATAATTATAATTCCCTTGCAAAATAAATATTTGGATAGTATTTCATTCTCACGATGTTATAACTTATAAATTGTAAATAAAATGCTTGTTTTAACGACTTTAATATAGGAAAGTAGAAAAAAACTCAAATTGTAAATAAAAGGTTTGTTTTAACGACTTTAACTTAGGAAAGTAGAAAATATCCGAATTGCCCAGGTATAAAGATTGTCTGAAATTGTTGAATGCGACTATCACACAATGTTTCCCTTATTTTTTGATGTAGTCTTGGATCAAATTGTTTTGATATATGTTACCTTGTTTAAAGTATATCGATGTAAATGCATCTTCGTATTGCAATTTTATTTGAGGCTCAATGCCTTTATTTTACAAGTTTGTACATTATAGGCAAGAGTTCTTGATGTCCTATACCGGCCTTTTTAGGGTCAAGACTTTTGTTCCCTTTCCTATATTTCCTTTTAAAGCTGTTCTAATTTTTTGTTGGGCTTTCTTGCGTCAGTTTCATTATAGCTCCTCTAATATTCTTTTCTCAACGATCAATTTTGAACTTTTCCTATGATGCTCGTTTTCTTGTTTTTCCTAATTTTTGAAATTCACATTAATTAGATGCTTCATTATTTGCTCATTCATTTATATGCTTCAATCATGGAACTCTTGCTAATTCGTAGCTATATTATGATTATAACTATACTTTTCATTGAATTTTTATCTTGTCTTTAAAAAAATACGGAAATCCATATCTATCTTGTTTTTCTAACATATTCTTTATTAGGAGGATAATGGTGCAATGTTTTTTTTTTTTTTTTTTTTATTTTTAATTTTTGTTTTTTTTTTTTTTTTTTTTTTTTAAATTTTAAATTATGATTTGTAAGTCTTAGATTTAAAGCATGAAACAGCCGTCTACTATGAATAGAAATACTTCATTGATCAAACTACCCCAAACCTCATGGTAATGGGTGCATTATTGAGAATATAACTCTTAGGTCTTTACCATATCATTTAAATTTGCTGTTATTTTGTTATTTATGTCAATGATTTCTGTAGTATCTTATCTTTTACCATACATGGACTGGTTTAACAATTGTACTTTTACAGGTACATACTTGTTAAACTAGTGGACATACGCAAAGAAGTGCAATGCCCTATCTGTTTAGGTATGCAATCTATGGGATTCTTCTTGTTTGTTACTATTTAAGCGTAAAATAATATATTGTTAGCAAAACTTTCTGGCTACCTGCTGTAATGCTCCTAGTATTTAATCATCGAAGATATGAAAACTAGTTTTGTTGCATCATTAGTTTGATTGAATTGTCGCACGGATTGCTATGAATCTTTAGATTTTGTATGGTAGAACGTTTTACTGTTGTTAGTTATTGTGCGAGTCTAGGTAAAATGTTGCCTTGTTTGGGGTTTGTTGGAGAAGGCTACAGTTTTTTGTAAGCGATGTAATGCATTGTATTTTCCTTTGAAATTTTATTATGGTATGACTGAAGGTAATGCAGTAATCCACAAATTTTTTTTCCTTTTCCTAGTGAGTTCCCGTTTGTGACCAACATATGACTAGCCGTATACAATGTATAATATCTATAGTACGTTCTAGGTTTTTACCGTATGATTTGGGGGCCGTACTTGTAAGTATTCAAGGGTTCCCTATTTTATTGGTTTGAGTTATATTCCAATCATGGATTTTACAATTAAATCAATTTCATGAAACGTGTTTTAGCAGTGCAAATTTCTAATTAATAAAATTAATATTTTGGTAAATAAATAAACTAATTGATATATTGAATCCAAAATCAAATTAGTTTAACCTGAAACTACTGATACCATCAAAGCTACCAATAATGCCGTGAATGAAAAACTCAATTAGGTTTATAACTTTGCTGTTGAGACTTTTTTTTTTGTGATTCTAAGGCGGCCTTAGCCATGCAGTACAAACAACGAGATTAGGTAAAAACTTAGATTTAGCTTTCATGTTTAAGGGACATAAACTAGTTATGCTTGACTCATACAGTTAAAGGATATTGATAGGAAACACTAGTAGATCTCAAGTATTTCCTATCAATCTTCGGAAAACAAGAAGAATTCTCCACAAAAATCCGCACAAAATCACAAAAACAATAGATAATTTGTATTATTTGATGAAAGGGAAACGGAAAATAGCAAGATATAATTGATCCTCTATTTGAGAGCAGGATCAATCTCTCCCAAATTTCTAGACGCCGTTAGAGCCCAAAAGAAAACCTAAATCTAAGAGATTTCAAATTTCAGTCAAATTCAAGATGCCCTAACCCTAGGAAAACAATCTATTTAATGCATACAAATCAAAAGGAAATCCCTAAAAAGTCCATACATTCAAATTCCCCTCTAAAATCCCTCAAAATTCCTTCCAAAACTGTTCTTTGGAACCAGTCGGCTTGTGCGGCTTGTACAAGACGCAGAACTCCTCCGCCATTTCGCGCATGGGCTGGTCCCATCGGACCGGTTGGACCGATCTAACAATACTCCCCTCCCAAAGATCCACTTTGTCCTCAAGGTGGAAATATGCTCGTGTTCCCGTGGAGGTAGCCATCGTTGAGGTGGCTGAAAAATCTTATCGAATTTCTGAATCAAGGGTTGCACTGAAACAGAAACATTCCCTCCCTCCTCCAATATGATCACCTCCAGGCTATGTAGTCCCACCAGATAATCTTCCCCCACCTCTTGTATGTCCCTAACCATGGTCTTAAGTTATACCATGACTTTGGATAGCTCTGCATATCCCCTTATAATAACTTTTTCTCCCATCCACCATTAATTCCATAATGAGTGCTCCCCAATTATTCTTGATTTCCCCCAAGGTTTGCAATCACTTCATCCCCAAGATGACATCAGTACTTTCTAACTCTAGTGGGAGAAAATCCTCCCTTACCTGAATCCCCTGGATAGTTAACACCACTCCTCTATAGATCCCCTAGCCTTTCTCCACCTTCCTTGTACCCATCATCACCCCATAATAACCGGTGTCCACCAATTTCACTCCCAGTTGGTTGACAACCTTAGTGAAAATGAAATTATAGGTAGCCCTGCTGTCAATCAATAATACTACATCCATGCCTTCTATGTCCCCTTTCACCTTCATCATATGATTCAAAGTGAATCCTACTACTGAATTCAGGGAGACCTTTGCCACATCAAGATGGAACTTATCATCCATCTCTCTTTCACCTCACTCAATTTTCTCGTCATCACAGACACTGAGAAACTGAAGAGTTCGATACACATGTGTCATGGAGTATACTTCTCATCACACCGAAAACATAACCCATTTGCCCTCTTCTCATGTATCTCCTTTTCTGTCAGCATCTTGAAATTTTCCCCACTCCCTCCTAAGCATCTTGAAATTTTCCCCACTCCCTCCTACTAGCTTCTCCCTAGTGGTCTCATGAAATCCTCCTGATGCCAAACCCTTGGGTGTTAAATGAGTAGTTGTCGTCCTGTTAGTGCCTCATGAGCTGCTACTCCATGCTCTCCTCTCTAGATTCTTCTGATTTTCCACCAGTTGGGCGAATTTCATGGCCTCTCCCAAGTCACAAGGCATCATGACTTTCACCGCCGCTCTGATTTCTGCCTTAAGCCTCTTTATGAAGTTCCCTCCCAAAGCAGACTCTGATAATCGCTCCACCCGACTGGCCAGATGCTCGAACCGCTTCCGATAGGCTGCCACTGATCCATCCTGCACCAGTGCGAAAAACTGCTTATAGCAGTCTCCTCCCTCATCAGTTTGGAAATGTTCTAATAAACAGTCTTTGAATGCTCTCCAGCTCCTTATAGGCCTTCTGGTCCCGTTATTGGTACCATGACAATGCCTTCCCCTCTAGACATAGGCCTGCATCTGCCAATTTCTTCTCATCCATCAACCCATTGATGACGAAATACCTCTCCACCTTATAAATCCACCATACGCATCTTCCCCTTCGAATATGGGCATCTTTAGCTTCCTCACCTTCTGATCTCCCGTGTTTCCCCTTATTCCTCTATAGCTTCCCCTCTCCCAAGTGCTTGGCCCTCCCCACGTCTCCCGGTCTTCCCTTGGCCTGTCATAACCCCCCTTCGAATTCCCCTCTCCTTCCTTCAAATTCAATGTCTCGGCGACCATAATATCCCTCCCAGCATTTCCAATCAGCACCCTTTTGCTCTGCCCCCTCATACCCATGCCTTTCCCCATACCAACCTCCTTTATCCTACCTCTGGAAAGGCTCCAGATAGGGTCTTCTTCTTTCTGTCTGCACAATCTCCACCTCATCTTCCCCCCTTTGAATTTCAGAATTCGTGTTTTTCCCTTCCAACCATTTTGCCACAGAAGCCACTGTTTGGTTGTGGATTTCTAACATTTTCTTCATCATGTCCCGGAGATCGGCTACTTGTCCTTCCATGGAGGAAGTCCTTTCCTCTACCCTTGTCTTGATTTTGTTAATCTCCCCTTCTAGTCTTTCTTCTAGCGCATCTACTTTCTTGGCCGCCATCTCTCTCCTAATTTTTGTAGGTTCAAAATTTTGGATTTGGATCTAAAAAAAAACAACTTCCTCCTTTGCCAGCCAAAAACCAGCTGCTGAAACATGCCAAAATTAGCCCTCCAATGGCCCCAAGACTTGCTCTGATACCAATTTGATAGGAAACACTTGTAGATCTCAAGTATTTCCTATCAGTCTTTAGAAAACAACGAGAATTCTCCACAAAAATCTGCACAAAATCGCAAAAACAGTAGATAATTTGTATTATTTGATGAAAGGGAATTGAAAAATAGCAAGATACAATTGATCCTCTATTCGAGAGGAGGATCGATCTATCCCAAATCTCTAGACGTCGCTAGAGCCCAAAAGAAAACCTAAATTTGAGAGATCTCAAATTTTAGCTAAATTCAAGATGCCCTAACCCTAGGAAAACAAACTATTTAATGCATACAAATCAAAAGGAAATCCCTAAACATTCCCTACATTCAAAATTCCCTCTAAAATCCCTCAAAATACCTTCCAAAAATGCTCTTTGGAACCCGTCGGCTTGTGCGACTTGTAGCCTTGTACAAGAGGTGGAACTCCTTTGCCATTTCACGCACAGGCCGTTCTCGTCAGACCGGTCCAATGGACGGGTCTAACGTATATGAATCATCGAATATTGTCAGACTCTTATTACAAAAATTCTAATAGAGAATAAAGGGAAGCTATAATATTTATTCGGTCGAATAATATTACTTGATGAATATAACAAGTTACGGTGGGATTTAGGCTGATTTTCTGGATATTGATTTTTGTGTGGAATTTAAGAGGGGTTTATGGAAGGAGAAATAATGGGTGTAGGTTTATGGAAGGAGAAATAATGGGTGTAGGTATTCTATGGATATCTTAGGAGTTTATGAGGGAGAAATAATGGGTGTAGATGTAGGTATTCTATGGATATCTTAGGAGTTTGAGGGACAAATAATGGGTGTAGATGTAGGTATTCTATGGACATCTTAGGACTTTATGAGGGAGAAATAATTGGTGTAGGTATTCTATGGATACTTAGGATGTTTGAAAGAGACTATGATGTGGAAGTTTGGTGTGGATTTAAAGAAAGATAAGTTGGTTGGATTGAGACATATTTTGGCTAGTTGGCTTAATTTGGGAAGAGAAAGAGGTTAGAAGTGTTGGAATTTAATAGTTAGGGGAATGCGCCGGAGAACTAAGTAAAGGAAACCCAACAAAATAAAGAAATAACATACAATTAATAGGATTATCATCATAACCTCAAAAAAGGATGGGTATTGCTTTCAATCTCACCCAAGGAAGAGATGGAAAAACTAGGTAATCTCAATTTATATTCAAAATGTGATGCTTATAACCTAGCTTTCAATGACTATTCATAGGCTTTTACAAGATAAAAAAAACGGAAAGACATAAAAATAGCAAGGGTCACATAAGAACATAAAAGATTCTTACATGAATGTCCATGACCAGCCAGATAACTATGTGATTTAATGAAATAGGAAATATTAGTCTCTTCATCTTTCATCATCCCATAAAAGAGTTTTCATGTATAAGCTATTTCATGTACATTCCAAATCTTCAAAGAAAACTGCATCATGACTATGCCAAATCTTCAAGTAGAGGCTACCTCATGACCACTCTAAATTTTCGAAGAGAAGTTACCTCATCATACTTTCACCTCCATGGCTGTCCAACAGTATTTCAAATGTCGATTTTACCTCTAAGAAGGTTGACCCAAATAAGAGTGCATGATAACATTAAGTTCCCATACAATGTTGTGCTAATTTGTCTTCATGTTCAGACATTTAGTCTCTCTTTTTCCATAACGACAAAAATAATCCAAATACATAAAATGAAAGAGAAAATTACATATTTACATGAAGGTGTGATGGACTTGGGAAAGGGAAGATTAGTCCTCATCTATATTTATTTGCATTAAATTTCTTTTCAAGTATTGTAATTGATAAATTTTTACTTTTTAAATCCTTAATTCAATTTTAGATGTCGATGTTTTTGGCAAAATTTTCATGTTTGTTAGAATTCTTGAGGAGCTTTGATTGGAATTTGTTTTTGAAAATTACTATAATTTGGGAGTTCATGCTCTGCTTACATAAATTTTTATTATGTGAAAGACTCATCGTTTTTTTACTAATGATATGTTTTTTTTAGGTTAAATTTTTTTTTTTGGAAAATAGAAATCAAATTGAGTTTGTTATGAGATATCTCTCTTTATGGCAATGGCTTTTTATCTTCATATTGTTTGATAACTTTTTTTTTTTGGTTTGGGTTCTTGTCATTTGACTAGATTTTTTTGCGACATGATGCAACGCGTCGTAAATTTTGTTGTGGTCAAACTATAGTGTGTTATTTTCAATAATATATTGTGAATTTTTTGTAAGAAATTTTTTTGATCAAATTCGGGTACTTAGCAAGCTAATTTTGTTTTATTTTATTCATTGTCAACTTGTTAATGAAGTTCACCTACCTTTTTTTATGGATTTCCTGCTTTATTACCATTAGCTACATGTCCGTTGTATCTTTTTTGTAGAATTTAAGGAACTTAAAAGTTTAGTTTCACAATATATTACTTGCAATTGGAGCTATATGAAGCTTCAGAATACGAGCCAAATAAAATCCGTTCATCTTTTGGATTGTAATTGTAGAACATTTGTTTATCTTCTCTTCTTGCGCCAAGTGAGTGAGAGATGAATTGAGAGAAATGGGCTGTGTAAAACTATATATTGATGAAGAGTATTGCTTTTCAATCATACTTCTTAGTTCTTACTATTATGTTGAGGGTTTCGATCATTATATTGAAAATTATATGCATAATACATGAAGAGTTTTGAGTAGGTGAAGTAATTCTATCCAGCCTAATAAGGAATCTATAGCGGTATTTTTAAAACATACACCAGCTAGTGGCAGACGATCCAGTATCTAACACTCAAGGCAATTAACATCACTACAGGCTACAAGATGAAGAGAAGAATCAATCGGAAAGAACAAGTCATGGCTAGTGTCCCACTATGATATCAAATGATTCAATGAAAGACATCTAAATGTACATGAGGGGGATTTTACATAAACTGATTGACTTGTTCAACCACAAATAAAATATATTGGTAATTGTCAAATAGTTCAAGTTGCCTTCGATAGTTGAAATACGGTTCTAACTAAATATCACCTTCCTCACTATGATAGATTGTGTTTACTTCTATTGGAGTACCTATATGAATAGTATTTCAAGGCTTGTCAAAGTAATCAGATTCTTTTTATACCTATTTTTGTTTAGATAAATACTAGACAAATTACGGCAAACTTCCAAATCTAAGATGTTATAGTACCACAATTCTTAGTATAAAATGTGGGTTGAAGATGTTACAAATTGGTAATTAATGTCACAAATGTTCCAATAATAACAATTTCAACATAAAATTGAAGAAGAACAATACCAATAGATGTCTTAAAAAGTAATGAAGATGAGTCATATTGGCTCTGTAGCCTCTGTTTAATGGAGAAACGAAGGTTGATATGAAGTTATCAAAACATGTATCGGGAACTTGTTTCAATTCATATAAAGAGCGATTCAGTTTACATGCATATGAAGAAGAGGTGGAGGAATGTCGGTTAGAGGAACTATGTAACTATCTTCCTTGATATCACCATGAAGAATGATGTTTGAATGCCATTTGGTGGAGCGGCCATCCTTGTGAAGCAATGATAGAGATAACTATTTGTGTTGTTGTCATTTTAGTCACTGGAACAAAATTTTTTTTCATAGTATAGCCCATATTCTTATATGTTGCATGAACAACTAAACATGCCCTCTAGTGATCTGGTGTATCATTAGAGAAAAGCTTGATTGAATAATCCATACATAACTTTAACATTAGGATAATAATGAGCAATATCCCATACATGTTTATTATTAAGAGCTTGAAGTTCTTCAGGTATAGCTTCATTCCAACAATAATGTTTACGAAACTTTAAATAGTGCGAATGAATGAGAATAGAAGCCAATACATTGTGAAAGCCATACCATTTAGGATGATGATAGATTATGGAAGGCCAACAAGGAGCAATGATCAAATTCTAGTCTTGGGCTTAGGTGGTGGATCAATTCTCATAAGCATGAGTTTGGCTCAAGAAATGGTAAAGTTGAATGTTTTATTCCATGCACAAATCTAAGTTTGAATCATTCCTGACTAACATTTAATTCATCAAAATTATGAAGAATATATATCTTTGATTTAGGCTCAATATGAGTAGGGTAGAATATTGATGTTCAAAGATAACAACATGATGAGAGATACTAAATCTTTTGGAGCATGAATCATAAAAAACATAACCTTCATGAGAAGTGCTACAACCTATATATATACACTTAACAATTGTGATAAGAGTTTATGGCATTCATGAGACGCAGACAAAACAAATTAATACAACCAAACATATGGATATCATAGTGTTGGATGCTTATAAAGGAAGCGATAACAAAGAAAATTCAAACTTCAGAAGGTAATTTATTAATTAAATAGACATTTGTGCTTTAACCTAGAATTTAGGTGGAGCAAAAGATTCAAGCAATAAAATTCTTCGGTCTATTATTTAGAATGATGGTGAAATAGATGGGGATATTATTAGTAGAATTCAAGTTGGATGGTTGAAGTGGAGGAATACTTCGGGCATGTTGTGTGATAGAAAACTATTTATCAAACTTAAGGGAAAATTGTATAAGATGGTGGTGAGACTTGCAATGCTTTATGGTGCAGAATGTTGACCATTAAAAGAGAAGCATAATATTATGTTAAGTGGTGTAGTAATGAGGATGCTTAGGTGGATGAGTGGCTTTACTCTTAGAGATATGATAGGTAACGAGCATATACATGAAAATGTTTAGTAGCTCTAGTGGCAGATAAGATTAGAGATAGTCGCCTTAGATGATTCATATAAAACTGCAGCCTTCCGATGACTCGGTTAGGAGGGTAGATGTATTAGATTTGTCTTATGTTAAGAAAGGTAGAGATAGAACTAAAAAAGATTTGGTTAGACAATATTAGAAATGACATTTCTTTATTAGATTTAAATGAGAATTTGACTCTTAGGTCTTAACATGACCCAATGGAGAAAAACTAATTTATGTAGCCGACCCCACATAGTGGGATAAAGGCTTGATTTTGTTGTTGTTGTTGTAATATTTGAGCTTTATTAAAATGCTTGCATTTTGCCTTGGTTCCTTAGTTTTTATTTTCAAATGGATATTGTTACCTTGTTTCTGGAGAAAAGGCTCACTATTTCAATTTCTGCTATATGCTAGGAATCATCCGGAAGACAAGAACAGTAATGGAGTGCCTACATCGTTTTTGTAGAGAATGTATTGATAAATCTATGCGACTTGGGTATGCTATGATACATATGATTATTTGATGTACATCTTTCCATTTCCGTAGGCTTGCTTCCTTGTCATATTTTTTTTTGCTAACTTGTAGAGTTGATTTTTGTGCTTTACTGTAAATTCTGCAGGAACAATGAGTGTCCAGCTTGTCGCACTCACTGTGCAAGTAGGCGTTCTTTGAGAGATGATCCCAACTTTGATGCCCTGATTGCAGCTTTATACCCAGATATAGACAAGTATGAAGAAGAGGTAAAAAAATGCCATGGCAATGGCTATTAAACACATGTAATTTGGGCATAAAATAATTAAGCGTTGTTTGAATTGCTGACATTTAAATATCAATATTATAAAGATAAAAGAATCAAAGTGCTCTTTTAACTCTTTATGAAAATCTAAAATGATTCCCAATTATATTAAAGAATCATTTTGATCTCTCAAATTTTTAAAGAGAAATCAAAATAATCCAACCAAAATGGGATTATATTGGTTCCTTTTCGAAGCAAAGATCAAAATAATAGTTTATCTTTCGAAATGACTATATAGAATATTATGATTGAAACTATTAAAAGATGATTGTTTGGTAGAATTGTTATTTGAATAATTGTATAGGTAACATTGAACTAATCAAACTAATATTTAGAAGGTATAGTCTCTTCTATTTTGTAGTCTTATATAAGCATGTAAATATTTAAGAGTTGTTTTGTCTGCTTACATCTTTAAAAAACTAATATCATGGATGACATTTATGCACTATTTTGATGACATCTTGATATTTGTCAAATAAGTCAATATCTAATGTTAGGCTAACAAATATTTAAAAAAAAAAGAAAGAAAAAAAAAACTCAAAGAAACATCAAAATTTTAATTGATTTTTCTAAATGACTCTACCTTATTAAGATAATATTAAACCAAGCAAACTACATTTCATAGATTACATTTTTATTAGAAGGTATCTTCTCTTTAATTTAGTATATAGTACTTTCCTTTCAACATTGGAGCTCTTGTTTTACATAAATGTCTGGTTGCAGGAACTAGCTTTTCATGAGGAAGAGAGAAATCGCTATAAGAAGGTAGTCAAGCACAGTTTGAACAATATCTATTATTATATTTCCTCTGAACGCTGTGTTCATTTTCCAGTAACTAACAAGATTCTTTCTAAACAGATACAAGCTTCCATAGCTGAGACATTTCGGCGACAATCAGAAGCACTCGGTAAGAGGAGGCCAATGTCTATGAGAAGATCTGATTGTAGCTACCGAACCGGACAAAGACAAAACGGTTATCTCCGTGGCAGAGGTAAAGCTACAGCTCGAAATGCTTCGCCTGCGGTATCAGATGATGATGATGACGAATATGCTAATGGCAATGATGCTGGCAAAGATTCATCCTCTGCAGAAGAGGCTTCTCCTGATAGAAGACCGAAGAGGTGCAGGCTAATGGCTGCTCCCAGGTCTTCACCAGCCAGAATCGCCGGCAATGTCGATCTTGGTTATGGAGAAAATTATGACTTGGAAATGAATCGAGAAACCATGCGCACTTCCCCGTTGCGAGCCGGAAACAGAGAGCTTTCATGGGGTAAAGGTGGCGCTCGAAGCCAAACTCGGCATGGTAACAGCAGTGGTTCTAATGGAAGATTTTTGAAGGCGGCTCGATTAGCCAGGTTGATGGAATACCTGCGTAATTTGGAGGAAAATGAAGATAAGGTATTCACCAAACAACTGGAGCAATTTGATTCTATATTTCAGAATCCCTCAAACTTAATACTATGTTTCGCTCTTGTTGACAGTATGAAATACATCTGAAACTGATTCCTTTGAATGAACAAAGCTTGCATTTGGAAAGTCCATATATCTGCTGCCCACCAACCATATCCATTAGACATATACTCCAAGTGAATAATACTTCCAAACCTTTTGATAATCGCCTTCAATTTTCAAGCTTAAGAAAACTATTCATTTAATCAAATTATATACTATATACATGCAATTTTGCAGTTCATCGCCATTCAAACGTCTGTGCAAGTTGAAGGGGTTGCAGTATTTGTTAAAAGGCGTCAAAATGATTCTGTGGAGCTGTCTAACCAAGTTGAGAAGGTCCAAGCTGACTCCTCTGAAGAATTCCAGATATTGGATCCAGAAGAATCACTCGTTGGATTGCTAGCTTCTTATAGTTCTAATCGAGGTGATCTGGTAAGAAAGTTCAATTTATGAAACATAAGCACCAACTAATGTGACTACGGCTTCGTTTGGGATAGTTTTCGTACTACTTTTTAAGACTGGCTTTCTAGCATAAAAATTTTAAATTAAAAAAATTTTATACGAAAAAATTGTTTTAAAAAGCGAGAAGGAAGCTGTCCCAAATGAAGCCTACGTCCTATCTATATAGACTTAGGTTGTTTAGTATAAATTGTACTTTTCATTTATTGATTTGATGGATAATTTGTTTTCAGGAATTAGTGTACTGCGCTAATGCCGATAGAGAGAAAGCCAGTTGAAGATAATTATTGTCAGCTGGACATCTTTGCAGCTGAGTCTATTGAGCTGTATGCTTTGTTGTATAAATGCAAAATGGAATATCGAGAGAATGTTCAATTGACCTCGTTCAGATTATATCAACAAATTCTTTGTAAATCGCATGGTATGATCTCAACACTATCAATGGAAAAATGTCCTAACTTTCTCGTTTGTTGCAGTTTTTTTTTTAACTGTTTTTCTGGCAGGAAAAATGATTAGAAACACCCATGTCTATTTAGATGAAAAAGTTGCATAATTTTTATGCTATTTTTTTTTAAAATTGTTTTGTAAAGTTGTTTTTGAGAAAACTGAATGGAAATTGTAACGGTTTTGTTTGGGATAGTTTTTTTAATGACTTATATTTTTTTGTGTTGATGAATCTATTAAAAATTGTAATATCTCAAACTTTATCACCCATTATGAAATATAGGAGTCGGTTGGGACGGCTGCAATGAATTATGAAGTTGATTCTGAAGTTGATATGTAGAAAACAATTTAGATTTTGTTTGAGATAGCTATTTTAATGATTTATAAAGCAAATTTTTAGTATCATAAATTTCTTTATCTGTTTCATGTTTAAGGCTTTTAATGAGTCTAATTTGGTTGAGTATTATTTTGTTGAAATTTTTGTTTTTTCCCTTCAATTAAGTTCGAGTGAAATTGAACATGATTTGAGTTCTAAGAAATAATATAATGTAGATCTTGTGTTGGAAAGCAATTTTTATTGATGCCAATAAAATTTTGTGAGAATCTTCTGATTTGAAAATAAAATTTTATTATTGAATAAATTTTTAAACGTAGTTTTTTTATTGGAATTGTTATAGTTATGATATTTATTTGAAGAAACTCATCAATTACAGACCTATTGAATATGAATCTTATTTTAGAATGAAACAATAAAACTTCTGAGTGATTCACATACTTCTTGATTCATCTTCAAGAGAACTTGTGAGTTCTTTATTAAACTCTAGGCACTTACAAATTGGCTGATGAATAACCTCTTGAACTTTGTAATGGAGCTACTGGAGGGCCAACTCCTTGAAGATGGTAAGAAATAAATGACACTCCAATGACTCATTGATGTCGAGCAACAACGCCATTGATTGTTGCTATCATTTTTTTTTTTTTTTTTGAATATTTAGGTCAATTAAGACAGAATCATACACACATCGTATACAAAAGACTTGAATTTAAAACCTCTTAATTGATAGCATAATCTCCAAACTAACATACCAAGATGAGTTGTGTTTATATATGATCCTAATTGCAAAGTTTTTTGTCACCGCTTCCCATCTTTTTGGCGTGCAAGCTTATATAGGTTTCTCAACAAATCTTTTTTTGGCCCCTTACATGTTGGTGTACTTTCTTTTATTTTAATAGATTAGACTAAGCCCTTCATTATTCTCCAAAAAATATTCATTTATATACTAAGTACTATATATATCTAAGAATGGGTCTTTTGCTTCGAGTAGTGGGAAACAGCTTTAATATATAATTTTTTTTTTTTTTTGGACATTTAGGTCATTTAAGGCAAACTCACACACACAACGCATAAACATAGACTCGAATCCTGAACCTTTTAGTTGGAAGCCAAAGCTCTCAATCAATAGGTCAAGGAGAGTTGTGTTAATAATATATAGATTAGACTAAGCCCTTCTTTTAATTTCTTGTTTTTAATTTAAAATTCAAAAGGATAAGGATCATGGCAAAGAAAATTTGGTTAGAAGTGCTTTTTTTTTTTGAACTACTTATGCGCATCACTTACTTATATGAATGATTGAAGAATAATTATTGATCATAAATTAAATAGACTATAAAATAATTATGATAATTAAGATTAATGATAATGATGATAAGTATATACTTATAAAGAATAATAAAAGAAAATAGAATTATGGTGAATAGAGGGCCTTCTAATCATATCAAATAATACTATTAATTAGCATCTTACAATTGAGACTAAGTTTTATGGTTCCTTTAATTTGCCCAATACATTTCTTTTATCTGTTATATATATGTTTAGGGCTTTTTTTTCTTTTTAAACCCACACAAAGGGGCTTATGTGTTAAGATAATTAAAAAACATACAAGAACTACGTGAGTCAATAGTCCTCTAAAAATACAGCAATTGAAAGAAAATCTAAAAGCCTTTGATTCATTAAATTACAAAACACAAATAAAAGAAAAGAAAGGTGAACAAGGCTCACAAAAACAACAACAAGACAACCCAAAAAAGACATCCGGAAGAAACAACTATCAACACCACGCTCCAACCAACTCATCAATCTAATGAAGACAATCTTGAAGGTCAACATCAGCTCCCAACATGAATAGAAAGAAGAGCACCAACAAAGTTATTTCTTTGAATTTCTCTTACAACGATTTCCACCGCCATGGGAGAAGGTCTCATGCACAATGTATCCCACATGCAAAGAATACATCTCTTGCAATTCATCCACATCATCAACTAAATCACCCCCGACACCCCTGCATGCTGAGGAGTAGGAATCCTCCAACCAATCCGATAGGTCATCATTATTCAAAGATAAAGACAATTGAGCTTTCAATTTTGCATTAGAAACAACTGAAATAGGAACATCAACAATAGGCTTATTTCCCTTAAAAACCTCCACATGAGGAGTCAATTGCACCCCCAAAGAAGCTACAGGTGAGACATGAATGATATCATTCAAATCGTTTGAAGACTATCCAGAGCATTACCTAGACAATGCCCACCATCCACATTTTAATTTGCATCATAAACAACATTATCTTTGTAAGAACTAACCCTGGCAATGGCATCTTCCACCATATCATCAAGCGGGTGATCCAAACCAACCGATTGAGTATCTAAATTGTCAATAAGTTTAGTCGAAACATCAGCAGCAACCAAATTATTCGATGCAATAGCACCAGCAATAAGAGGGGTTGAAAGCACAGGTTCAGACAAAAGCTCAGTACCACAAGAAACTAAGGGAGAGCAACAGCTTGTATACCAACATCACGAATAACATCAGCTTCCCCACACCCGAGCACCATTCCAACACCACCAATACCTTGAGAGGGCTGAACATGAGGAGGGGAATTTCCATCTAAATCGATAGTATTCAAAGCAGCAGGTGCATTCATAATGGCATTCCCATTAGACGGAGTGGGATTAGACATAATAGGAGGATCAGTATTTGGAACATATGAATGGGAGGAACATTCACCCATAACATGCCTAATGCATTTACAAGAATCACAAAAGGATGGAAAATCCTCCATCTCAACCATCTGTATGTAACTGAACTTTTCAGTGCCAAGCCAAACTTTGTCCGAATATTTTTTGGTGATGTCAAGCTCAACTAAAACCTGTGCAACAGAGGCTCGAGAACACACAGATGTAGCATAGTAGGCTTTTAGGGGCCGACCAAACATAGAACCAAAAGCATGAAGGATCCGTGGAGAAAAAGATATGGCATTAATTTTGGAAAGGAAACCCAAATGAGAATCAGAGGGGACTCAACACCGATATCGAGAGAAGGGGACCATTTGTTAACTTTCATAAAATAGTTATATACCAAATATGATATGTGAAAAAAGACTATGATATAATCTAGATAATTTGACCACTTAATCAGAACATGTGACTCATCAAGTAAAGTCACAGAAAAATCAGCAATAAGCTTAAGATTGAAGAAAAACTTGCGAATAAAATTCAAACTAGGATGACATGATGGAAAAAAACCCACCAACACAAATTGGAAAGGAGCCGCAAGCGTAAGAATCTCATATTCGGAGATCCACAACGAAGGAATACCATGAAATGAAGATGGTTTTAACTCAGAAAACCTAACATGAGCGGAAGATCCAGCTAAGACATCAACAAAAGATTTAGATTTCACAGATCCAACCAAAAAGCCAGGATCACAAACTCGAATAGCGGCCATTCCGACCTCCAAGGGCCGGAGGAGGGCGACACAAGAACCAAACAAACTAAGCACCACAACAAAAAAAAAGGAAAAGGGAAGGAGCTTCCTGAGCACGAGGAGTCCAGCACGCGGAACGAGAAACCCCGGGAGGGAGCCCTAGAGAACGAACAATTATTACGTCCTATGACCGGACGTAGAGCTACGTTCGGCCGTCAATAACATGTCGCCACGTGCTCTTACTCTTTACCGCGCGGCCCGACGACTTGACCCGGACCGGAACCCGGGAATGCCATGTTTGCGTATTGCGAGGCATTACTCGGTATTTGCTAGAAATACCGAGTTGTACTAGTTTTTCTAGAAAAACTCGGTACAACTTGGTATTTCTCGGTATTACTCGGTATTTGCTCGGTATTGCTCGGTATTGGTTATTGCCGAGCAAAATCGACCAATACCGAGCAATACCTAGCAAAATTGAGAAATACCGAGCCATCCTGGGTCCGTTCCGGGTCGGGTTGTCGGGCCGCGCGGTAAATAGTAAGAAAGCGTGGCGCGATTCTATTGGCGGCCGAACGTAGAGCTACGTCCTGTGACCGGACCAAATAAAAGTTCCTAGAGAACAGCTTCACATATGAAATATTTACAGCCAGTGAGATCCTGTTGTTGAATTCAGAGGGAAGAGCTCGCTTCTCCGACGTGACCTCTATAGCCAGCGAGCTCCCGTTGTTGCTTCCGATCAAAATGTCGTAACTTCCGATTTGACATGATCGTCGGAGGGAAGAGCCCTAGCGAACTAATTATATGGTCATGCGACATCAAGAATGCGATGAAACATTGAGAGTTGCTTGCTCCATATGTTTAGGGCTTTTAATGAGTCCAATTTGGCCCCACGAGGGTTAACTAGGAGAATAAAAAAAGGGTTCCGCAAAAATATTGGTTACAAAGACTATTAATTAGAAGGCAATATAGATGCATGGCTTCATGATTTAAAATAGCAGCTAATTAATTCGTTTAAAGATCTGAGATCTTGATTCTAATAATAGAAATAAATTAGTAGGTCACAATGTAAAGTTATTTGAAAATCGACACAAAAACATGTTAAAACCTATGGTGTATGGGTACTCATAATAACGACGTGAGTTGTGTCACTCATTTGAACTATGTGACATACCTCTCAATGCGTCATATATATGTTCAAGTAAAAAATGAAAAATAATTAATGGAAATTTGTTTGAAATGTTACTTAAATTGATTAGCATGGCCTCTTTTCCTGTATGATCTATATATTATTTAAATAATTTTATAGCTATATAATATTAATTCTATTTTTCTTATTTATCTCTATTTTCTTATGAGTTTATTATATTTGATATATCAACAAAAAAAATATCATGAATCTCGAGGCAAAATTGAGTTATGTTTTTGAAATTAAATCTGGGACCAACCGAACTATGATTTCAGTAAACTTATAGTCGAACTGAACATCTAAAAAATACGAACCCAACAACACCAAGTTCGACTCAATCCGAGCCCGAATGGTTCCAAATCGAAGACTCAAAACACTTTTGGAAGGTTCAAACCATAATTGGAATATCAAACAAATTCCAAACGTGGCATGCTCATAGTCAAATCGAGCAGCTTGACAAGACAAATCTAACAAGCCTAAGATCGTCAAATTCCAACATCATTAAGGCACTTAAACATTCGATCATTGCTCCACGATCAAAGGGAATATGAGCTGTCCATTTAAACCACTCTTATCTTGACCTTGACCCTCCCCATATTTACAAGCAATGTCACTCTAAAAAATACTATAAATAGCCCCCATTTTTCTCATGAAGAGAAGAAGAAGGAAGAATAGGGAGGAATTTGGGAGCTCTCTTGCCACCGACCATCGCCCGAGTTTTTTTTGGCCAACGTCAGAGTTCTTCTCGACCATTGACGGGCTTTCGCCAGTTCGCTGACCACCACCGGACTTCTTCTCGTCCGCCAACCACCGTCTAACTTCTGCCCGTCCGTCAACCACCGTCGAACTTCTGCCAATATGTCGTCCACTGCTGGTCTTCTGCCAGTCTTCTAGCCACTGCCGGAGTTCTTTTCGACTGCAATCGGAATTCCACCAGTTCGTCGCCCGCCGACTACGACCCTTCTTTCAACCATTGCCTGCCGACTACGGTCCTTTCAACCACCGTCGCCCGACTATGGTCCTTCTGACCACCGTCGCCCGACTACGGTCCTCCAGACCTCCATCCCCTACCGATTACGGTCTTCCAACCACCAACGCCAACTACAGTCCTTGCGACCACGGTCTCCTGCCGACTACAATCCTTTCGACCACCGTTATCTGACTTTGATCCTTCAAACCTACATCGCTCATGGACTATGGTTTTGCTGCCCCAAACGAATATATCAACGCTAATTCTTCCAACTCCCATAATATAATTCACTTTGTACGATGTATATTTGCTACATCAAGCCACGAGCTTCCTTCTAAGGAAGGGTCTCATTTGTAATCAATTGCAAACATTAGTGAGTTCATTCAAACTCGGCTAGGCGCCGTGGTTTTTCTACTTTTTCAGGGGTTTCCATATAAAAATTATGATATCTCTTAGAATCTCTATAATCATACTCTCATATCTATTTGTGTGTTGGATTTTCATATAAAACTAAGACGCTAAATTATATTAGTCTTTACCACCGCGAATATTTCAGTATGCAAAAACAATATTTATTATTTTAATATTTAATTTTCTCAAATTCTAGTTTACTTCAAATGGCCAAATCGACATCAAAGGTGCAAATATTAATATTTGATAATTACTACGAGTGGCCAAAAGCTATATATAAAATAGAAAATTAGTAGTTTGAAGCTCTCTCCAAAGCCTTTTGTCTCCACTCTCCAAGGAGCTTAGTACTGTTGATGCTAAGAGAGCAAATGAATCTGCTGCATGCTTTAGAATCTGAGAAGTTCAACGTAGGAACGAAGCTGCTACGTGCTTTCCTTCTTCCTCGTCGTATGAACACAATATTGCAGCTAGACGCCCGGCAGGTAAGGTTATGCAGAGGTTGAGTACCCACTTAATTCTCGTTAAAGCCCAATGACTTTTTAAACTAATTTGAATTCCATATCAGAGCAGGAAGTAAATTGGACGGCTCCAATTGCATTGAGAACCAAAGTTTACTGTTACCATGTTCTCTAGTCGCGTGATGACGGTTCTCTCGTATACACTCCGCACCTAATAATCTCTCCCGGGAAAAATTATTAGGTGCGGAGTGAGGACCGTTTGCACACCGTCCGCACAAGCACATAGTACCAAGCAGTACCTAGCAGTACCCAGCGGTACCGAGTGGTACCTAGATGGGTACCCTATACTTGAGTGCGGATGGTTCTCCCCGTCCGTACTCCGCACCTAATAATCTCTCCTGGGAGAAAGCCTAAGTCCTCCCTCTGCCGACTCTATACCCTAGCCAACGCCCACCTCCAACGCCGCATTTGTAAATTTTGAATTAATTAAATAATTTGAAAATTTATAATAATATTTAGTTTTTAAATTTTATTAACGTGCATTTTACTTGTTGACTAACTATTCTGATTTGAGATCGCGGTTTAGGCCTCATTTGAGACGGCTTATTTTAATTTTCTCTGTTTCAAAATGGCATAATTTTTTTTTTTTCGTTATTTGAATGTGACGCAGGTTTTTTCAGAAACTCCATTTCTCAATTATTTTAGCTTCTCTTTTTAAAATCTCCATTTTTTTTCTATTGACGGACAAATAAAGAAACCAAACGAAGGCTTACAAATGAGCAACAATTAATAGCTAAACTGAAGCGATGATAATTAATTAGTTGATGAAAATTTTGATCATAACTTGTGTTATATTTATAATCAAACAGTCCCAATCTACCAACGGAAGGAACGCACGCAGCAGCTTCCTATTACTTTTTAGTGATGAGAAATAATAATAATAATAACAAATTCAAATATGCATGCGTTGTATAATTTATTCAAACAGCTTATACTATATATTCTTCAGACCATCTGGAGATCCTAATCTGCATGCAAATTTATAAACCCGCAGGCAATAATGTTTTCATTAACTCGAAATAATAATAATAATAACAAATTCAAATATGCATGCGTTGTAGAATTTATTCAAACAGCTTATACTATATATTCTTCAGACCATCTGGAGATCCTAATCTGCATGCAAATGTATAAACCCGCAGGCAGTCGTCTACGTGTTCATAGGAAGAAGGAAAGCACGTAGCAGCTTCCGACGTTGTACTTCTCAGATTTTAAAGCATGTAGCCGATTCATTTGCTCTCTTAGGCTTAGTTAGGAACGGTTTTTTTTATTGATTTTTAAAGTTGATACGTAACTAAAACTCGTCTTGATTAGACACGAATCTCAAGGCACATCCAAGCCGAAAACTTCCAAAATTAATTTTGAAACCATCCAAACTCCCATTTCAGCAAACTATTTGTCAAACTGAATGTCTCGAAGAGATCGACGAATCCAATGGTACAAAAATTGGTCCAATTCGAGCCCAATTTGGTCCAAATTGGGGGCCTGAAGCACAAATTGTCTCGTCGAATCGAGCGGCTTGACGAGACAAATCCAACAATCTCAAGATCGCATAATTCTGACTTCATTTGGGCAAATAAAATCTTGATGAACACTTTATGATCAAGGGGATTAATATGGGTCGTTTGATTGACCACTCTGCAATTACCCTAATTTTTTTCATATTTACAAGAAATGTCATTCATGCAAGTATATAAATAGACCCCCACTCTCTAGATGAAAGGGAGGGTTGGGGGCTAGAGCTTGGATCTTTGCCTCCAATCTCCAGCACCTTCGTCGGTCGAACCACTGAAGACCATTGTCGGACCACAGCCCGATCGCCAACCGCAGTTGGAATTCCACCCGCCACCGGACTCCCCGCCCGAACATTGTCGGACCACCTCTAAACTACTGATCGCCTCCGGACTTCTGCCCGGCCGCCGGCAGTTGTTAGACACTCACCCGATCATCGTCGAACCACCACCCGGCCGTAGATATATAGCTGTCAGATTTCTCACTTGGATGCCAACCTCCACCGGATCCCATCTGACCATTGTGAGACCACCACCCCGCTGCCAATCGCAACCGAACTTCTGCCTAGTCGCCGACCGTCGTCGAGCTTTCAACCTGTTTGTTGACCGCAATCAAATTTTAACTAGATCATCAACTTTTGCTGGACTTTTGTCTGACCTCCCTCCAACCTCGATCGCCCGTCGACTACAGTCCCCATGACCATCGATCTTTGCTCACCGACTATGGTCCCTTCGACCTATGGTTGCCTGTTGACTACAGTCCCTCCGACCACTGTTTCCTGCCGACTACGGTCCCTCCGACCTTCGTCGCCCACATAGACCTTTATCGTTAGTCGACTACAACCCCTTTGATCTCCATCGTCTGCTGACTACGCTCCCACTGATCTCAATCGCCCATCGACTATGGTCCTTGGGATCATTGTCGCCCGTCGACCACTGTCCCTCAGACATCCATCATTTGCCGACTACGATCCCTCCATCTTCGTTGCCTACTGACTACAATTCTAGTGACCTTCATCGTCCGCCGACTATAGTTCGTCTGACCTCCGTCTCCCATCGACTACGGTCCCTTGGACCACCTTCGCCTGTGAACTATTGTCCCACAAACCTCCATTGCATGCCGATTATGGTCTGTCCAAACTTCGTTTCCCGTTAACTATGGTCCCTTGGACCACCTTTGCCCATGGACTACGGTCCTTCGATCTCCATCGCACACCAACTATGGTCTCTTCGGCCTCCGTCACCCGCCAATTATGACACCTCTGACCTCCGTCGCCCGTCGATTACGGTCCCTTCGACCACCTTGGTCTACCGAATACAATCCCACCGACCTCTCCGTTACCCGCCAACTACGGTTTCTTTGACCACCATCATCCGACTATGATCTTACCGGCCGAATGGGCATGCCTACAATGTGTTGAGAAGAACTCTCATATAATTAGTTCTTCCAACTCCCATCATATAATGTCCTCAATATAATACATTGAGCCAAGGCCTTCCCCCTCAACAAGGGTATCATTTGTAATCTTTTATAAATATTAGTGGAATTTTTTTAACTGAGTCATGCCCCATGATTTTTTCCATATCAAGATTATTCACGTAGAAATCTTAGTATCTCTTACGACTCTCGTACTCCACTCTCTTTATCTGTATGTGTGCTAAATTTTTATTCAATACTAAGACATTAACTCTTTATCTCTCTACCGCCGTAAATGTTCCAATCCACAATAGTGACCAATCCTTCAGTAATTAAGAGAGCCCTTTTTTTCTCTTGTTTGTTCTGAATGCCAATATATGGTGTGAAAAGCAAATGCGGGTCCAGAAGAGATTAGTTACAGATTATGGTGTGGCCTTGCCTGAGGGATGGGTGAAGGATCAGGGCAAAAGGAAATGCGTAGAAATGATTATTTAACGTCTTTATGCATTCTTCCACTTGCATTTTCCCAAAGGTTTAGGCATAGAATATCCTATATACAATATATAAAAAATTTAACGTCTTAATACATACTATTTATATTTGATTACATGTTAGGCTAGCAGAGGACATTCATACAGAGAATATAATATATTAATTTAGGGGTGTCAATCGCATCAGCCGCAGTTCCGACTTCCGCGGCCAGCGTCAGCCTCAGTCCGCGGTTACGCGGGTCGGGTCGGGTTGACCTGAACCCGAAGCGGGTCGGGTTCGGGTCCAGAAAATCGACCCGTTTGCAAAAACGGGTCGGGTGGACCCGAACCCGAATAGTGCCGAGTCAGTTTCGGGTTCGACCCGAACCCGACCCGTAACCCGAAATTGAGAGGTCTACCGGCACTGTTCGGGTCAACCCAAACACGACCCGTTTTTAAAAACGGGTTAGGATTCCGGACCCGAAACCGACCCGACACGAATGACCCGAAGTTGACCTAAAATTGCTAATTATCTGGTCAAAAATTGGGTCAATATTCGATTTTAGGGTAAAAAAACGGGTCAATCTCGTGTTTTCGGGTCAAATATGAGTTTTCGTGTCACTTTCGGTTCATTTCGGGTCAATTTCTGGTTGCTGGGTCAACCCGAACCCAGATTTTTTCGGATCGGGTTCAGGTCGTGTCAAAAATTGACACCCCTATATTAATTTTTGAAGTTGATAGAGCCATTTGGCAGAAACCAAAACAAAACCAATTGCTGAAGTTGTGAGTCAAAGTTGATGTCAACGACATGTATTAATTGAAAACTTTTGATCTTCCGATTGACCTGCGGCTTGATACCAGCAAAGCAGCAAAGCTAAAGAGGCAAAGAAAAGCGTGGGATTAAGAGAAAAGTATGCATTAGAGGAGATGAAGAAGTAATGAACACAAAGTTCTCATTTCATCTTCATGCAGTGAAGCAGATACAGTATACTGTACTTATACTGCAAGCGGTTACAAAACCAATGGTGATGATCCTCTTGACAGGGAACAAATGTCTGTGATGAAAAAGTTGTAAAAGCTGCTCTGTCAGTGGCAGAGAAAGTGGAGAACGGAAGATATGTAAGCCGACTTTTCTATATGCATGAGTTCTTATCTGTTGTGTTTATCAGGCCCCCTCAAGTTAACACATGGTGATTGCATTGTTAACTTGTCTCGAAGAATACCAAAACGAGAGGCAGTTAGTGGCTTAGTAAAAATGTCTGCTGGTTGATCAAGAGATGAGATGTGATGAACTGAGATGTATTGGGAGCGAATGCAGTCTCGTATGAAATGGAAGTCAATCTCTATATGTTTTGTGCAGGCGTGAAAAATTGGATTATTGGCTAAAGCCAATGCCGAAACATTATCACAATAGAGCTTTGTCGGAATGTTAAGAGGAACCTAGAATTCAGCTAGAAGTCGACGAATCTAGATAATGTCGCAGGCAGCGTTTGAAAGAGCTCTATATTCTGTTTCAGTAGATGAACGAGCAACAAAAGATTGTTTCTTAACAGTCCATGAGATGAGTGTATTACCGAGGTATGCATAGTAGCCGGTGATAGATCGACGATCAGATTTATCAGACGCCCAGTCAGAGTCGGCAAATGCTGTAAGATCTAAAGAAGATCGGTTGATTGGCAGGCCAAGTTGTAGTGAGCCTTGTACATAGCGGAGAACCCGTTTGAGAAATTGGAAGTGCACATCCAGAGGATGATGCATATTCTGGCAAAGGAAATTGACAGCAAACAAGAGGTCCGGACGAGTTAATGTTAGATATTGAAGCATACCTACAAGTTGCCTGTAAAACTCAGGGCGAGTATAAGAGGTTTTTAATAGGTTTCTGAAATTGTTTTTGAACTAATTTTTTGAAATTAATAAATATGGAACAAACTTCAGATTTGGAGTTCATAGGGTAAGTCCAAGTGTAGCGGCTGAAATCATCTATAAAGACAACATAATAACGATAAGATTGCATAGATACGATTGGGGAAGGACCCCATACATCACTATGGATAAGTTTTAGACAATGATTTGATCTATGAGATGATAAAGGAAAAGACAGACGACTACATTTGGCCTTAGAACAGGCATTACAATGAAAGTCACGCTGAACAACTAGATTCTTGGAGAAAATTGCTGGTAAGAACTGTTGAGTTGATGGAGAGGGATGTCCTAATCTTCGATGCCAAACTATGGACGATGGAGAAGTAGTAGCTGAGAGGCAGTGACTGCTGGATGATGCTCTATTTTTCGGATTAATTGGATAGAGCCCATGAAGGTTGGGACCTTGGAGAAGTGTTTGATTGGTCTTGGAGTCCTTTATAAGAAAGCCATTAGCATGAAACAAGACAAAACATGGATTATCAGTGGTCAATCTATGAATGGAAATGAGGTTATGCGAGAGATGAGGTACGTGAAGGACTTTGGGTAAATAGAGCTTACGATGTGGTGTAGGTAGCAATCCTTGACCTGTGTTAGCAATGTGGAGTTGTTGTCCATTTCCAACTTGCACATGAGATGTGCCCGAGTATGGTTGGACATTCTGAATTTGAGAGCTGTTTGAAGTCAAATGTTATGTTGCTGTTGACCTCATTTTTGTATGAGGTCACTTGGGCCACTCTTGACTCTAAATCATCAATCCAAACTCTAGGATCCTCCTAGAATCTTAACCCTAGGATCTTCCTAGATCTTAGAAATCTTAACCAAAATCTAAGGCCAAAGGTCCAAGTCCTAAAAGCCTTTTCCAGTGAATTTTCAAACATTTCAAAAACCAATTAAATGACCTCCGATTCAGAGTCTGTTAGTTGCATACTGATGGGACATGTCTCTGGAGGTAACCCTCCAAATTTGAGCCCATTTTGAGGTCTCTAACCCAAGAAACTAAATCAAAATTCATAGGCTGTAAAACCTTCAAATATTTATAGCCTATGCCACTGGACCTATCACCTTGAAGATTCTGACCTTAGAGCCTTCACCAAAGCCTCTAGTCACTTCCAGACCATCAATCCTGATATGTTGAACAATAAACTGAATTTTTCTGGACTCATTTCATCCCCTAGTGACCATGATCCCAAAATGACCAAAATACCCCTAC
>NW_021319205.1:2017071-2049921 GCF_001605985.2 Dendrobium catenatum | reverse complement strand
CTGAACCCATTAGGGAACGATATGATCGCCTTTCGAGACGATATATTGTTTATAATGACGTGTTCAATTTCAAAATTCAAAATTAAATATTTCCCAAAGAAAATTAATATATTTTCAAAAACTATATTTATAAATATTTTTTTAATCAAAACAGTTGCTCCTGAATCCAAAAACCGTTCTGCTTGTTGCGGTGCATCTGTTGCGATATATGCTTGCGGTGCTGAAGAATAAGTTGTGTCGTGGCGATACCAGCAATTGATAGCTGAATGGCCTGGTTTCCCGCAAATCTGACATTTAATGTTCGGGCGAGGTCGTCTACCACCTCGAGCAGATGCCGAGTTAAAGGGAGCAGACGTAACATGTCCAACATATCCACGACCTGGTGTGCCTTGATTAGAAGGGGAACCCCGTCCCCTGTTTTTATAAAAGGCTCGACCACGGGAGGATCCTCTGGTGGCGGTAAGAGCAAAGTTTGGGTCAGATGATGTTATGGAATCTCGGCTTGTGTCCGCATGGATGTGTAGTTCTTCACTACAAAGCAGGGCGTAAAAGTCGTCGATGGGAATGGGATTTAGCTGAGTACGTATTGAAGTCTTAAAAGACTGATACGATGCAGGCAATCCGTTCAGCGTATAATGCATAATATCATTTTCTTCAACAGATGATCCAGCAGCGGTTATGGCATCTATTTTGTTCTTAATATCTGTGAGATATTGGAACATAGTTTTATCACCAAGTTTCAGCTGATGCAATTCTCCTTTGAGCTGGAGAATGCGGGATCTGTTCGACGACTGCAGCCTGCGCTCAAGTGTCAACCAAATCTCGTGAGCAGAATCGATATTAAGTATATAAGGTAAGAGAGATGGTGAGACAGTGGAATAGATAGCAGAGGATAGATGCTGATCGACCAGCATCCAGGTTGTATAGGATGGGTTGATCGAAGATACACCGATGGATGAGGTCAGGTATTGCGCCGGCTTGACTGTAGCTCCGGTAAGATGTACTTCAAAACCGTTCGCTGTGAACAGTTTGAGCATCTGCGCCTTCCATATGAGATGATTTTCAGTGGTCAGTTGAACATTAGCCATTGTCTTCACATTAGACATAAAAAACTTTAGCTGCGGTGGAATATATATTTCTGAAATCGGTGAACTGGTGCTGGACGTTTCCATCGGAGTTGTTGTGGATGAATCAGCCATCAGAGAGTAACACCTAGTGCTCTGATACCATGAAAACTTTTGATCTTCCGATTGACCTGCGGCTTGATACCAGCAAAGCAGCAAAACTAAAGAGGCAAAGAAAAGCGTGGGATTAAGAGAAAAGTATGCATTAGAGGAGATGAAGAAGTAATGAACACAAAGTTCTCATTTCATCTTCATGCAGTGAAGCAGATACAATATACTATACTTATACTGCAAGCGGTTACAAAACCAATGGTGATGATCCTCTTGACAGGGAACAAATGGCTGTGATGAAAAATCTGTAAAAGCTGCTCTGTCTGTGGCAGAGAAAGTGGAGAACGAAAGATATGTAAGCCGACTTTTCTATATGCATGAGTACTTATCTGTTGTGTTTATCATTAATCATATAACAGACGGCGTGTGTTAGCATAATTGGCGATGATAGATAACGAAGTTGATAAGCATTAGAGTATTCATATCACATGAAAGAGTATAGTTAATTTATTGATATCCGAATTATGATAAGCACAAAATTAATCTTGAAAGTTTTTTTATTAACATACTTGCATTAAAACCCACATATGATTTAACGAATTTTCTTAAAAATGTATCTATTTTCAAGCCTCAAAGTCTCCAATTAAAAAATAATATCTCTAAAAAATATATGTCTTTAATTTATAATTTAAAAATATAATGAAGGCTAACTACTTGGAAGGTCAGGAAACTAAGTTAAGACAAATGTATTTTTTATTAGTTTTCTCAAGCGGGAAGGGGAAGCTTCTAGGAATGTGTAACCGAAGTTAATGCAGACTTTTGGCGCACCAACAAAATCTTGACATTCCTCTTCGATATTCAAACCTTATAAATATGCAAAATGATCATCTCTTTAGTTCAGCTATTAATTTGGCCCTTCTCAAAGCGCTCTGCTCTCAATAGGTCACTGAGTGAGTTCTCAATATCTAATCCAATTTTTTATTTTATTATTGTTTATAACTTGATTTTGCTCTCAGGCTTTTATCACCAATTTTATTACGATTGGTTCCATGCTTCCTTCATTTTTTATCTTTTTTATTAGTAATGCGACGCATAAAAATAATCTTTGAAAAAACTTTTTTTTTAAAAAAAAAAAAATTATAAAAGAAAATAGCACACACAATTTTAACAATCACATATTTTCACTATAAAAACTATCAATTAGCTTTCAATAAAGATTAAAAATGAGAAAAATGATATATATATATATATATATAAATTGAGGATTTTTATACATAATACTTAATTCATTTATATCCAAAATTTTTTTTTTTGATATTAAAAATTGATGATTTAGATGGATACTATTTAATTCATTTATATTTATATATATTTGCATTTCCGATGCTTCTGCCTTCTTCTCCTCTACGGCCTTAACGGCGGCGGGTTTCTCCTCTCCTGGATTTTTTGTCAGATCTCAGCTACGTTAATCGATTTTTTTCTCTTCTATTCGCATTATTTTGACTACCCAATTTTTTCCTTCGCAAACAATAAATTGAAAAGACCCCTATTAGCCCTTGTTAGCTTATGAGATGATTATTGCTAATCCAGTACTACTCTACATGTAAAATCTTTTTCTATTTGATAGTAATTTAAATAAACGTTTTTAAGAAAAAAAAAATACTAAGCTATATAAGTTATGATTATTCCTAAAAATATCTTATAAATTTTTGAAAAATATTCATATTAAAATGAATTCAAAGTATCTTGAATAATTTTATCATCTATATTGTCATTTGCTCATATCATCAATTATTTTTAAACGTTATAACTTTCTTATAATTTTATCATCAACAGGGAATCAACAGGGAGTAATGGATATCCCAGAGAAATACAAACATATATGGATATATTGGGATGTTCATGCCTTCATTTTGCTCAGCATCTTCATCCAAATTGTCCTCCTTTTTCTTGGCCATCTTAGAAAAACTTTTGCTTTGAGATGGATGCAAACGATCTTATGGGGTAGCTACCTCATTGCCGACTTGCTTGCCAACTTTGTTCTCTTCCACTTATGCAATGTCATGGATGATTTCTCATTCTCCAATGATATTATTGCATTTTGGGCTCCCTTCCTCATCCTCCACCTCGGTGGCCCCGACACTATCACAGCTTACTCCATAGAAGACAATGAGCTTTGGGCCCGCCATCTTCTCGTCCTCGCCTTTGGGCTCATCTTTACCTTTTATGTCCTCTTTCGTTCCCTTCCAAACATGTGCTTACTTGCCCCCACCCTTTTGATACTTTTAGTGGCAATCATTAAATATTTAGAGCGCTCTTACTCACTTTACAAATCTAGTGTTAATGGCTTTCGCAGCTCTATTAGCTCCTCTTATAGAAAACTATCACTAGAAGATTTGAACCCTTCGAATCAACCTTTTTATTTATACTCTACTTGTAGGCCTTTCTTCATCAATCTTACTCCACACTTGGAGTTGTATACTAAAACAAGAAATATGATAAATGATATGCCAACAAAGGAGGTTTGGAGGGCGATGAGTATGGTACTTGATTATGTTTATGATGAGTTTTATACCAAGGCAATTATAAATCACTCTATAGTTGGGTATGGTCTTCGGGTTCTATGCTCCATTTGTATTTTCTTGGCTTTTTGGCTTTTTCATATAGTGCCCAAGGATGATTTTGGCAAGTTTAATGTGATCATCACTTATATTCTTCTTGTGACATCTGTGTGCCTCGATATCACGGCTACTATTATGCTTATGTTCTCGAATTGGATGGTTTCTTCTCTACTCAGTTTTAAGAAATTAAGAAACTGGAGTGTGTTGCTTGCTAATTGCATTGTTAGAATTCAAAATGCGTGGCATAAGAGAAGCCATTGGTTGATAAAGATGCCACAGTTGAGTTTACTCAATAATTGTCTTGATATTTCTGCGCCAAATGGAGTTCTTCATAAAAATATGATGAATTGGATTGTAAAAAAGCTATGCTTTGCGCAGGAGGCAAAGTTGTATCCAGGATGGAGAACTATAGTAAATGAAAGTTATACATTGCAAATGTTGAAGCCAGCATATGCAAACGAGGAGATTATTAAGATTATTGTTTCATATGTAAAAAATTGTTTAACAGTAATCCATTATGATCAGGTTGTCCCAGGATATGCTAAAATTTTGAAATTCAACAAACTGGATTGGGCTATCCCAACATTTGTTGAGCTTTTAGATGGGATGTCACTTGATCAACAAGTCTTTATATGGCACATCACCGCTGATCTCTGCTTTCATTGGAATCCAAAGTCTTTACATCCCTTATGTCCTCATCAGAGAGAGATAGAAGAAGAGGAAAGCATATCAAGAGTAAGAAAGTGCCTAGAGATCATGAAAGCTTGTAAGTACTTGTCAAACTATATGATGTATACGGTGCTAATGCGACCAGAGATGATGTCTACTACGGTACAAGCAAGCCCAATGTTATTTTATCATGCATTTGATGAAATGGTTAGGTTCATTCGCAATTACACAATGCAAAATGCAAAAGTCGAGGAGGTGTGCAGAAAGATAATGACTACTCCAATAGTGTGGACCGAAAATAATAGATCTTTATTTGCGATTGCACGAGCACTTGCTGATTTGATGCTTAAAATCGAGGAAGCTGAGAGATGGAAAGTCTTGACTATGACGTGGGCTGAGCTTATAATTCAAGTGGCAAAAAATTCAAGGGCAAACATGCATATGAAGCAGTTGAGTAGTGGAGATAAGCTCCTCACTTTTATTTGGCTTTTAAACAAGCTTGTGGAGACAGATGATATGTTTCATATTATACTTGATATTCCAGGAAATTAGCTTATGATAGTCAAAGAGCTTTTATTAAAGATCAAACTTCACCTATGTAGTAGATCATAGGTCTATCAAAAGTTCTATGGCAAATATTTAATTTTTAAGAACCAAAGCAACATATGTATGGTGTTATTTTTAATTGTTTGTATGGTTTTTTAAAAAGATAATTTATATTGTGTAGTCATATGTTGTATTATTGTATCTTTTGATCATAACTTACATATTCAGTTATTCATTTAGTGAGGGGAGAAAGATCTACATATTATTTTTTATCCCTTCACACCATTATTTATTTGTCATTATTAAGTAGAGAAAGATGTTGAATATACACTTATGTGAAACTCTCCATTTTGATTTAATAATAACAAATATGTATAGTGTAGTCTAATATTTGCTAATTGTTATCTACAAGTTAATCAAGTCATGACAATCATTAAGATAATCTACATGTTATTGAAGCCATAACACTCATTAGAATTGCTGTAATCTGGTTATACTGTAGTACAGAAATTCACATTATTTATTGGTGAAATAAGTTGATGCTTTTGGGAACTGTTATTTTACTGGTTCAGGTTGGAAGCTTTTCGATGCCTGCTTTGTGGGATTCCATCACGATGCCTACTGTTTTTTCTCAAATATGGCTCGGAGGGACTTTGCAAGCCCTGGATGATGATGATTTCCCTGTTTCCCATGTAAATCCCCTTGAAAGGTCTACGGGCAACTTGGGGAGTGTATGGCAAGCCTAATTGTTGATTTGGAATTATTTTCAAATTAAAATAAGCTTTTATTTGAAAAGCTTTTAATTGCTCATTATTGTAATTGGTTAAGGAATACATTTTCTCTCATTATGTTCATTTGATTTGAGATTTGATTGATGCATTAATTAGGGATTTAATTAGGATTAGACTAGGGAGTTTTTTTTTTTAAATTTACTTTGGCTCAAATTTATAAATAGTGCCATGGGAGCTGTTGTTGAATGTAAGAGATGAGAGGAAGAGAGAGAGCTCATTGTAATTCCCTATTGTTCTCCAATATAGTGAAATCATCATCCCCTCCCAAGAATGTAGGCATCTTCGTCGAACCACGTAAATCGCTGTGTTTATTGTGTTTATGTTGTGTGAATTTTATTTCCGTTGCAATTGCTTGCACAACACAAATATGAACTGATTTTTCCATCTTCTTACTTATAATCGGAGTCCTGGTTTTTTTGTGAGCTATTACCTATTGCTTTATGTTTCTTTGGCAATGTTCTATTTCATAGATTAGTTATGTTTTTGATCTTTTCTATACTCTAATAGGAGTGCTTTTCGGCTCATGGTTAGGTAGCTCCAATTTTTGTTGGAGTTTAATTGCTTCCTTTACTTGTATTTTCTTTTTACTTGATTAATGAACCTCCCCCTCCATGATCCCAACTTGAATGCCCTGATTCCAGCTTTATACCAGATATAAACAATTTTTATAATTATATTGCCTCGGAATACTGTGTTCATTTTCTAGTAAACTAACATGGTTCAATGTAAACTGATACAAGATTCCATAGCTGAGACATTTCGGCGACAACCAGAAGCACCCCGGAAGCGAAGGTCAATATCTAAATCTGCCGCTGAAACTTTCATGAGAAAATCTGATTGTAGCTACTGAACCGGACAAAGACAAAACTGTTATTTCTGTGGTAGTGATAAAGCTACTACTCGAAATGCTTCGCCTGTGGTATCCGATGACGATGATGATGAATATGCTAATGGCAATGATGCTGGCAAGGATTCATCCTCTGCAGAAGAGGCTTCTCCTGATAGAAGGCCGAAGAGGTGCAGGCTAATGGCTGCTCCCAGGTCTTCACCAGTCAGAATCGCCGGCAATGTCGATCTTGGTTATGGAGAAAATTATGACTTGGAAATGAATCGAGAAACCATGCGCACTTCCCCGTTGCGAGCCGGAAACAGAGAGCTTTCATGGGGTAAAGGTGGCGCTCGAAGCCAAACTCGGCATGGTAACAGCAGTGGTTCTAATGGAAGATTTTTGAAGGCGGCTCGATTAGCCAGGTTGATGGAATACCTGCGTAATTTGGAGGAAAATGAAGATAAGGTATTCACCAAACAACTAGATCGAGTAATTTGATAATATTCTGTATTTCAAAATCCCTCAACTTAATACTATGTTTCGCTCTTGTTGACAGTATGAAATACATCTGAAGCTGATTCCTTTGAATGAACAAAGCTTGCATTTGGAAAGTCCATATATCTGCTGCCCACCAACCATATCCATTAGACATATACTCAAAGTGAATAATACTTCCAAACCTTTTGATAATCGCCTTCAATTTTCAAGCTTAAGAAAACTAATCATTTAATCAAATTATGTACTATATACATGCAATTTTGCAGTTCATCGCCATTCAAACATCTGTGCAAGTTGAAGGGGTTGCAGTATTTGTTAAAAGGCGTCAATATGATTCTGTGGAGCCGTCTAACCAAGTTGAGAAGGTCCAATCTGACTCCTCTGAAGAATTCCAGATATTGGATCCAGAAGAATCACTCGTTGGATTGCTAGCTTCTTACAGCTCTAATCGAGGTGATCTGGTAAGAAAGTTCAATTTATGAAACATAAGCACCAACTAATGTGACTACGGCTTCGTTTGGGACAGTTTTCGTACTACTTTTTAAGACTGACTTTCTAGCATAAAAATTTTAAATTCAAGAAATTTTTGTATGCAAAAACTGTTTTAAAAAGCAAGAAGGAAGCTGTCCCAAATGAAGACTACGTCCTATCTATGTAGACTTAGGTTGTTTAATATAAATTGTACTATTCATTTATTGATCTGAAGGATAATTTGTTTTCAGGAATTAGTGTACTGTGCTAATGCCGATAGAGAGAAAGCTAGTTGAAGATAATTATTGTCAGCTGGACATCTTTGCAGCTGAGTCTAATGAGCTATGTGCTTTGTTGTATAAATGCAAAATGGAATATCGAGAGAATGTTCAATTAAGCTCGTTCAGATTACATCAACAAATTCTTTGTAAATCGCATGGTATGATCTCAACACTATCAATGGAAAAATGTCCTAACTTTCTCGTTTGTTGCAGTTTTTTTTTTTTTTTTTAACTGTTTTTATGGCAGGAAAAATGATTAGAAACACCAATGTCTATTTCGATGAAAAAATTGCATAATTTTTATGCAATTTTTTTTTTAAAATTGTTTTGTAAAGTTGTTTTTGAGAAAGCTGAATGGAAATTGTAACGGTTTTGTTTGGGATAGTTTTTTAATAACTTATTTTTTTTTGTGTTGATGAATCTATTAAAAATTGTAACATATCAAGCTTTATTACCCATTATGAAATATAGGAGTCGGTTGGGACGACCAATGATTTATGAGGTTGATTTTGAAGTTGAAAACATTTTAGATTTTGTTCGAGATAGCTATTTTAATGATTCATAAAGCAAATTTTTAGTTAAAATATTTTTAGAATTAGAAATGTTTGTACTAAAAAATTGTTTTAAAAGTAGTAAAAAAATCATCTCAAATGAAGCTTCTGGTCATAAAAAATGGTTTTCTATCAATTTTTTTTTTAAATAGTAAAAAGTGATAAAGCAAAATTACAATTATTATTTGAAAAATAAAGCAGCTAGAAAGTTAACTCAAACAGATCTGAAGAGAAATGGAAAAGATCATTCCATAGATTGTGGAATATTTCAGTCGTTCTGTGGTACTTGAAACCCACCAACCATATCCATTAGACATATACTCCAAGTGAATAATACTTCCAAACCTTTTGATAATCGCCTTCAATTTTCAAGCTTAAGAAAACTATTCATTTAATCAAATTATATACTATATATATATATATGCAATTTTGCGCGCAGTTCATCGCCATTCAAACATTTGTTAAAAGGCGTCAAAATGATTCTGTGGAGCCGTCTAACCAAGTTGAGAAGGTCCAATCTGACTCCTCTGAAGAATTCCAGATATTGGATCCAGAAGACTCACTCGTTGGATTGCTAGCTTCTTACAGCTCTAATCGAGGTGATCTGGTAAGAAAGTTCAATTTATGAAACATAAGCACCAACTAATGTGACTACGGCTTCGTTTGGGACAGTTTTCGTACTACTTTTTAAGACTGGCTTTCTAGCATAAAAATTTTAAATTAAAAAAATTTTATACGAAAAAATTGTTTTAAAAAGCGAGAAGGAAGCTGTCCCAAATGAAGCCTACGTCCTATCTATATAGACTTAGGTTGTTTAGTATAAATTGTACTTTTCATTTATTGATTTGATGGATAATTTGTTTTCAGGAATTAGTGTACTGCGCTAATGCCGATAGAGAGAAAGCCAGTTGAAGATAATTATTGTCAGCTGGACATCTTTGCAGCTGAGTCTATTGAGCTGTATGCTTTGTTGTATAAATGCAAAATGGAATATCGAGAGAATGTTCAATTGAGCTCGTTCAGATGAAATCAACAAATTCTTTGTAAATCGCATGGTATGATCTCAACACTATCAATGGAAAAATGTCCTAACTTTCTCGTTTGTTGCAGTTTTGGATTTTGTTTGAGATAGTTATTTTAATGGTTTATAAAGCAAATTATTAGTTCAAAATTTTTTTGAATTAGAATTTTTGTACTAAAAAGTTGTTTTAAAAAGCAGGAAAAATATCGTCCCAAACAAAGCTTTAATTTTTCTGGTTATAAAAAAATAGTTTTCTATCTTTTTTTAAATAGTAGTAAGAAAGTGATAAAGAAAAATTATAATTATTGTTTGAAAAATAAAGCAGCTAGAAAGTGATCTCAAATGGATCCGAAGAGAAATAAAAATGATCATATCATAGATTGTGGAATATTTCTGTCGTTTTGTGGGAGTTGAAAAATGTTTTTAATAAATTCGCAACATAAGAAAAAACATATTAAAATTCAGAATAAATATCAATGATATGATCCGTATTTTTGTGTGTCAATAACTAATAATTTGAAAAGTTTTCCAAAAAAAAAAAATAATAATTTGAAAAGTAATCCAGATTAAAATTTTCATTCCAAGTAATAAAGTATTATATTCCCTATTTACTTTAGTAGATAAAATTTATTTTAAATGATCATAGGAAAAAGAGAAGTAACTTTATGAAAAGTGCCAATTTTTATTTTTAAAGAATGAACAGCGAATTATTTTTTGAAGTAATTATAATAAGATTAGTAATAATGATCATAAGTATATATTTTGAAATAATAATAAAATAAAATAAGATTATCATAAACAGAGGTTTGAATGATATCAAAGAATATTGTTAGTATTATAAATTTCTTTATCTGTTCATGTTTAGGGCTTTTAATCCAAATATTATTTTGTTGAAATTTTCGTTTTTTCCCTTCAATTAAGTTCGAGTGAAATTGAACATGATTTGAGTTCTAAGATATAATGTAGATCCTGTGTTGGAAAGCAATTTTTATTGATGCCAATAAAATTTTGAGAGAATCTTCTGATTTGAAAATAAAATTTTATTATTGAATAATTTTTTTATGCATTATTCTTTTTTTGAAATTGTTATAGTTAATATCTACTCAACATGATATTTATTTGAGAATCTTATTTTACAATGAAACAATAAAACTTCAGAGTGGCTCACATAATTCCTGATTCATCTTTAAGAGAGCTTGTGAGTTCTTTAGCAGACTCTAAGCACTTGCGAATTGGCTGATGAATATCCTCTTTGAAGACTTTACTTTGACCTCTAAGCATGAAGCGTGAGACCCTTGGGTGTTGAGTCAAGGCAATTGTAGTTATGGAACCCTGCGGTGCCCACTTATCGAGGGAGGTCAATGGTGCTTGAATGGCTCTTCTGATAGAGAGTGGCCTTAGGAGGCGTGCCCCTCTTGTGCTTGCCTGGGATAACTCCTCAATTTAGATGAATCATATCTCTTGCAGGCGAGTGCCTTAAATAGGTAAAATGATTGCTTTGGATGAGTTCTCCTAATGGAACTTTCGAGGTACTTGTGAAATACCTACATGAGCATGTACTAGTATATACATGTCATATTGGATTGATACTTGTCTAATTCTGCTTAAGTTTTTATTCATGCTGGAATAATCTTCAATTCTCTTGGCTATAATGGTTCATACTCAATCGCTTTATAATAAGTGATTAAGTGAGTGTGTTTTGTCCTTGGTAAAACATTTATGACAGAACTTAATATTAAGTGATTTAATATTCATTTATATACTAAGTACTAAATATCTAAGAATGGGTCTTTTGCTTCGAGTAGTGGGAAACAGCTTCTGTTTCTTTTAATAATTTTCTTCTTAATTTAAAATTCAAAAGCATAAGGGTCAGGGCAAAAGGAACCGAAGAAACTTTGGATGGAAGTGACGCTTTCTGTTTTAAGATTTTGTTGAGCAACTTATGCGCATCACTTACTTATAAAGAATGAATTAATGGAGAATAATTATTGATCATAAAATAGACTGTTAAATAATTATGATAAGATTAATAATATCATTAGCTTTGGAGGATTCAATATCCCCAAGATCCAGGACAACAACAAGATTATCTGAGCTATTCACAAGAATAGCATCCTGCCACTTATCATGCTCTAAAGGATCGGGATCCCTACTAGAGCAACCATCATCCTGAATAATCCTCGGATTTAAAGAAGGAACAAGATTAGAAGAAGAATCATGAACAATATTATCCTTTTCATTGGCAATAGGATCAAAAGAAATCTTATCATGGTTAGGCACACTAATAATAGAAGCATTCTTATTCACAGCCAATTCCTTAGCCAAAGTAACCACACCCATTTGCTCACCTTCTTGCAAGCCCATTTTAAAAAACATTAGTTTAGAAAATGGAATTTTCTAAAGGAGAAGCACATATAAAAAGCTTTCTCAAAACTGCAGAAAAATAAAAAAAAGGAGTTATTGGGAACGTGATTTGACGAACCAAAAAAAAAAAAAAAATCATCCGATTTCGAAAACGGGGAAGGCAAACAAACGCTCAAACAAACAAGCCTAAATAGGAAGGTGCTGCGTGCGTGCGTTCCTTCCTTTATTAGATGATTTTATCACTCAGCTTTTTTGGGACTTCCACCAGGCCACCACTTGAGGCCCACACCTACACCAGACCATCGCTTGACGTCGTTGCTTCGCCAGACCACTACTGGAGGCTATCACCTCCACCGGACCACTGCCTGACGCCGTTGCTCCGCCGGACCACCACTGGAGGCCTTCACCTCCGCCAGACCACCCACTGATGCCGTTGCTCCGCCGGACCACCACTGGAGGCCTTCACCTCCGCCAGACCACCGCCTGACGCCGTTGCTCCGCCGGATCACCACTTGAGACCCAGACTTCTGCGGGACCACCACCTGAGGCCCAGACTTCTGCCGTACCTCCACTTGAGGCCCTATGTTCCACCAAAACATCACCTGAGGCCCGGACTTTCGTCGGGCTACTATTTAAGGCTTTGAGCTCCACAAGGTCACCACTTGATGCCCAGAGTTCTCCCAGAATATTGCCGACCTCCATCAATAAACAACTATCTTTCTGACCCTGGTCTCCTACCGACTACGGTCCTTCCGACCTCCATCATCTACTATGGTCCATCCGACCTCCATCACTAGACATCGGTCTTTCTGACCTGGGTGTCCTACCGACTACGGTCCTTTCGACCTTCGTTGCCCACTATGGTCATTTCAACCTCCATCAATAGACAATGATCTTTCTAACCCCGGTCTCCTGCCGACTACGGTCCTACTGACCTCCGTCACCTATTATGGTCATTCTGACCTTCATTAACAGACAACAGTCTTTCTGACCCCAGTCTCCTGCAGATGTCTTATAAACTATGGTCATACTGGCCAAACAAACATGTCTTTGTTGATTATTACAACTCCTACCATGTAATGTGCTTTATATGATGTACGTTTGTGATATCAAGTCAAGGTCTTCTCCCAAGGAAGGGCCTTATTTATAATAGACTGCAAATACTAGTTGATTCATTCAAATTGGGCCAGGCCTGTGGTTTTTCCTCTTTTTTAGGTGTTTTCACGTAAAAACTCTTGTGTCTCTTATGAATGCTACACCCTCTCACTTATCTGATTGTGTGCTGGATCTTCATACAATGTTAAGATGTTAAATTTTATATTTCTCTACCGCCACAAATATTCCAAGACGCAATAGTTTGGCACCGTTTGTAGGAACCGGGTTCCCGACTACGGGGCAAATTTTTTTCTCGAACCTCAAAAGGTTGCTCATGTCAACTTTCTAACTTCAGCTCAATGCTTTCAATATCAAGATGATACTTCAGGAAAATCCCAACAAATACAAAGATACTTCCGATCAATAATAAACTTCAGACAGTCCCCTGCTGGATTTCTACTCATTGGGCAAGTTCTTGATCTCAACCTAAAAAAGGCAGTAACAGTCTAAAGATAGACCCTTCTTTACCTTTGATTCGGGATACACGCGGCGTTCACCCCCTCCCATTCAAGGAAAAATCAATCCTAGGGGGATTCGATTTGACATAACCCGCGAGTGTGGCATTGCGAGCGCAGGCAGACTCGGCGGAGTCTGAGTCGCCAGCGTGCAGCAGCGGGTCCGTGCGGACGTGCGGGTCTGCGAGTTTAGGGCTTGCGCCATGCGGGCGGAGTCGATCTGCGAGTCAGCGACAGCGAGTGCGCGTCGTGGCCCATGTGGCTGCATCCTTGCAGGCGGAGTCCAGTTTCGCGACTCGCGGGCGTGCGACAAGCTGGCAGCGGAGTCCAAGTTCGACTTTTGGGTCCTTATCGGGATGATTTAGGGTTTTCGGGTCAACTCGAACCCGACCCGTTTTTTGAAACGGGTCAAAAATCTGAACTTGAACCCGACCTGTTTGCTAAACGGGTCAACCCGAACCCAAATTTTTCCGGGTCGGATTTCAGGTTGGGTCAAGAATTGACACCCCTACCTTGTCATAACATAAAAGGATTTTTTATAGAACCTTTGCGCCCTATCATGTCATAACATAGTCCTGAGTAAATGTAAACATCCACATAAATGAGAGCAACTAAGGGTCCATTTGGGACGGCTTCACTGTTGCATTACTTCCAGTTGGGCTTCAAATTGGAGAGAGCACGAAGGAGGGGGGAATTTCCTAGGCTTCCACGTGAACATCAACAACTGGGGAAGAGGGTCCGAAATTTGGAGAGAGGTCGGACTCTTTGCGAATGACTGAAGATAGGGGCTTTGTATGGCGGAAAAGCATGCCAAAAACCCCGAAATGAAGCCTGACATTTTTTGTCCGTCATTACAATGACTCAAGCACGCGAATGGAGCATGCAGCTGCTGAGGATCAAATACGGGTATGTAATTTAATTTAGGCCCTTTGATCCGTCATTACAGTCACTCAAGCACAGCAGCTTGACAGTTATACTGTCCAAATAAAGAACAACTTCAAAATGTAACTTTCTATACACCAACTTCACAACTTCTTTATCGACAGCTGCAAACATCTGAAACATAATCTAAATTCTCAATAAATTATCTATATTACGATATGTTTACATAAGAATTATGAATTATCGCAGGACAATCTGGCCAAAACATGTTACGATTATAAACATGAACAAAGTTTCTTTGGAATTATCATTGACAGTTTATTAGCTATGATTATTATTATTATTTTTGAAAAAATTTAAAACAAATTTAAAATGATTCCAATGGGAAGAAATTAGAAATGACGCTAAAACAATTTTAAAATGATTGGGGCATTCATTTTGGTGGAAGGCTATAAGCGTCTTTTGCATTGACGCCTTGCGCCAAAGGCTATAAGCGTCTTTGCATTGGGGCAAGGTCAAAGGCGCAAGGCGGCATTTTCGTCCGCTTAGCTTTTTGTATAGTGAGGTTTAATTATAAATATGACCAATATCATTTGACAGTTTCATTATCTTCGCTTCAGTTTATTAGCAATATTCTTTCTTATTTTCAGAGCGCTCACAAGTGGAAGAGGTGAAATCTATAACTCATGCATTTTTTTTTTTTTTTTATGTTTCTGCTCTTTTATCTAGATATAAATAGATTATTCACTTTTTTTTATAATAAGCCCTTTTATATGTATAGAAGCAATCATTTAATTTATTTTTATTAATGTTTAGATTTGCACATATATAAATTTAAACCTTAATTACCAAAGTCGATCGAAGTTATTAATTTTAACTCTCCTTTATAGTTATAGATATTGTGAGAGTCTAATCCTCAAGCTTTCATCACTAATTTTGTTATCTTCATGATTTTATTACAAACAGTTTCATGTTTCTTTATTATGTTTTTGTTGCCCCCATCACATGTTGTTACCATCCACCATTATCACCCTCTATCACTGGATAAATTATTCAGTGCTGACACCGGACGTCATTTGGAGGTTAATCAGAGCTCGTCACGTCACTTTTCTACTCGGCACTGGTGCTAGATACCACTGGGTACCAGGTGATGTGGCGTACTCTGACTGGCCTCCAAATAACTTTCGGTGTCCGCATAGAATAATTTCTTCCAGCATTGACCATCACCACTCACCACTCAATTGTTGAATTTTATAATTCATTATATACACAACTTCTAACTTATTTTATTTATAATATGTTTCATAAAATTAAATCTTGATTATTTTTTAATTAAAAAAATTAGATCTCATGATTTGAATATCACCGTTAAAATTATCATAATAAAAATCACAACTATTAACATATAAATTTATGTAAATCCCCAAGTCAACATGTCAAATCACGAACTCCATTCTCTGCTTAGCGAGCTCACATAGGAGAAGGGGCGTCGCTGGGCATCTTTGAAGCCGGGAGCGCTTATCCGCCGCCCTCGATTACTTCTCCGACGCTTCAGCCTTCTTCTCTTTCTCTGCTTATTGCCGGCGGGCTTCGGTTCTTGCCCGGATTTCTCCGACGCTTCCAACTTCTTCTCTTTCTCTGCTTATTTCCGGCGTGCTTCCGGTGCTTTCCCGGCCTTCTCCGACGATTCCTCCGTCTTCTCCTTATCTTCTTGTTGCCGGCGGGGTTCCGGTGCTATTTCGTCCTTCTCCGATGGTTCTGCCGTCTTCTCCTTCACTGCCTATCGCAGGCGGGCCGGATTCCGGCGCTTTCTCAGCCTTCTCCGACGCCTCTGCCGCTTTCTCCTTTTCTGCTTCTCGCAGGCGGGATTCCGCTGCTTTCTCGGCCTTCCGACGCTTCTGCCTTCTTCTCCTCTACGGCCTTAACGGCGGCGGGTTTCTCCTCTCCTGGATTTTTTGTCAGATCTCAGCTACGTTAATCATTTTTTTCTCTTCTATTCGCATTATTTTGACTACCCAATTTTTTCCTTCGCAAACAATAAATTGAAAAGACCCCTATTAGCCCTTGTTACGCTTATGAGATGATTATTGCTAATCCAGTACTCTACATATAAAATCTTTTTCTATCTGATAGTAATTTAAATAAACGTTTTTAAGAAAAAAAAATACTAAGATATATAAGTTGTGATTATTTCTAAAAATATCTTATAAAATTTTGAAAAATATTCATATTAAAATGAATTCAAAGTTTCTTGAATAATTTTATCATCTATATTGTCATTTGCTCATATCATCAATTATATTTTGAACATTATAATTTTCTTATATGTTTATCATCAACAGGGAATCAACATGGAGTAATGGATATCCCAGAGAAATACAAACATCTATGGATATATTGGGATGTTCATGCATTCATTTTGCTCAGCATCTTCATCCAAATTGTCCTCCTTTTTCTTGGCCATCTTAGAAAAACTTTTGCTTTGAGATGGATGCAAATGATCTTATGGGGTAGCTACCTCATTGCCGACTTGCTTGCCAACTTTGTTCTCTTCCACCTATGCAATGTCATGGATGATTTCTCATTCTCCAATGCTATTATCGCATTTTGGGCTCCCTTCCTCATCCTTCACCTCGGTGGCCCCGACACTATCACAGCTTACTCCATAGAAGACAATGAGCTTTGGGCCCGCCATCTTCTCGTCCTCCCCTTTGGGCTCATCTTTACCTTTTATGTCCTCTTTCGTTCCCTTCCAAACATACGCTTACTTGCCCCCACCCTTTTGATATTTTTAGTGGCAATCATTAAATATTTAGAGCGCTCTTACTCACTTTACAAAGCTAGTGTTAATGGCTTTCGCAGCTCCATTAGCTCCTCTTATAAAAAACTATCACTAGAAGATTTGAACCCTTTGAATCAAGCTTTCTATTTATACTCTACTTGTAGGCCTTTCTTCATCAATCTTACTCCAAACTTGGAGTTGTATACTAAAACAAGAAATTTGATAAATGATATGCCAACAAAGGAGGTTTGGAGGGCGATGAGTATGGCACTTGGTTATGTTTATGATGAGTTTTACACCAAGGCAATTATAAATCACTCTATAGTTGGGTATGGTCTTCGGGTTCTATGCTCCATTTGTATTTTCTTGGCTTTTTGGCTTTTTCATATAGTGCCCAAGGATGATTTTGGCAAGTTTAATGTGACAATCACTTATATTCTTCTTGTGACCTCTATGTGCCTCGATATCATGGCTACTATTATGCTTATGTTCTCGAATTGGATAGTTTCTTCTCTACTCAGTTTTAAGAAATTAAGAAACTGGAGCGTGTTGCTAGCTAATTGCATTGCTAGAATTCAAAATGTGTGGCATAAGAGAAGACATTGGTTGATAAAGATGCCACAGTTGAGTTTACTCAATAATTGTCTCAATATTTCTGCGCCAAATAGAGCTCTTCATAAAAGTATGATGAATTGGATTGTAGAAAAGCTAGACTTTGCGCAGGAGGTAAAGTTGTACTCAGGATGGAGAACTATAACAAATGAAAATTATACATTGCAGACGTTGCAGCCAGCACATGCAAACGAGGAGATTATTAAGATTATTGTTTCAGATGTAAAAAATTGTTTAACAGTAATCCGTTATGATCAGGTTGTCCTAGGATATGCTAAAATTTTGAAATTCAACAAAATGGATTGGGCTATCCCAGCATTTGTTGAGCTTTTAGATGGGATGTCACTTGATCAACAAGTATTTATATGGCACATCACCACTGAGCTCTGCTTTTATTGGAATCCAAAGTCTGTACATATCTTATGTCCTCATCAAAGAGAGACAGAAGAAGAGGAAATCATATCAAGAGTAAGAAAGTGCCTAGAGATCATGAAAGCTTGTAAGTATTTGTCAAACTATATGATGTACACGGTGCTAATGCGACCAGATATGATGTCTACTACGGTACAAGCAAGCCCAATGTTATTTTATCATGCATTTGATGAAATGGTTAAGTTCATTCGCAATTACACAATGCAAAATGCAAAAGTCGAGGAGGTGTGCAGGAAGATAATGGCTACTCCAATAGTGTGGACCGATAATAATAGATCTTTATTTTCCATTGCACGAGCACTTGCTGATTTGATGCTTAAAATCGAGGAAGATGAGAGATGGAAAGTCTTGACTATGATGTGGGCAGAGCTTATAATTCAAGTGGCAAAAAATTCAAGGGCAAACATACATATGAAGCAGTTGAGTAGTGGAGATAAGCTCCTCACTTTTATTTGGCTTTTAAACAAGCTTGTGGAGACAGATGATATGTTTCATATTTTGCTTGATATTCGAGAAAATTAGCTTATGATAGTCATGGAGCCTTTATTAAAGATCAAACTACAACTATGTATTTGATCATAGTTCTATCAAAAGTTCTATGGAAAATATTTAATTTTTAATAACCAAAGTAATGTATGTATGGTGTTCTTTTTAATTGTCTGTGTTTTTATGAAAAGATAATCTATATTGTGTAGTCATATGTTATATTATTGTATCTTTTGATCATAAGTTACACATTCACTTATTCATTTAGTGAAGGTGGAAAGATCTATATATTATTTTTTTATCCATTCACACAAATATGTATTTGTCATTATTAAGTAAAGAAAGATGTACGTTGAATATACACTTAGGTGCAACTTTCCGTTAACTAATATGTGTAATTTAGTCTAATACTTGATAATTGTTATCTACAAGTTAATCAAGTTAATTAGGACAATCATTAAGATAATTTATATGTTAATCAAGGCATAACACTCATTAGAATGATCCTAATGACTCATTAAGCATTCTTTGACTCGACTCATTTACACTCTACACCCCAGGCTGGGCCAAATATAAGCAAGGAAACAGAGAGCCTCGGGCTAGAGCAGGCTAGGACAACAAACTAGTGTAGGCATAACCTCAAACCAAATATATTAATTATATTAAATTAATATATCATAATACCAAATACCTCTCAGCCATTGAATAATTAAATTAAAGAATGTTACACATCACGCAACGACACAAATTCATATTAAATTAAAGACTAACAAATTAATATATTAAATTTAATATAATTTTAGCACATCATAAATTTAATATAATATGCCGTATACACATATAATTAATTTATATTAATTAAACAAAGTAATTATTCTATAGATATCTTCATTATGTGCAGAAACATTCAATTTATTTTGTTAATTTTTAAATTTGCTCATAAATTTGATAGCATCCATCCATCAATCCTACTTGTTATTATATCCATCTATTAGCTTACAAACAATTAAATAATACTCAAGAATTATAATAAATATATATGTATGAACGTACATCATATTAAAATTGATAATTTAATTATATAAAAATATAAATATGAAAAAAAAATGTTTTGTTTAAATATAATATTTAAAATATTTTTTATATCATTTAAAATTTAATGTCATACACATAAATATTTAAAGAAAGATGAAATAGTCAATCTTTCTAAACGACTTTATAGATCGAGAAGATTGAACCTATTAAACAATGATTAATGTTAAGTATTTTCTCTAAATGTTGATTGTGAAGTTGATGTGAGAAAATTAATTTTTCTTGTTAGTTTGAAAAATCAGCTTTTCATTATAAATTTTTTTTAGAACAATAAGAAAGTAATAAAAAAATAGTAGTTAAATAAAATTATGATTATTATCTAAAAGTCAAACTAATTAGAGATGGTAATAATAATAAAAAAAATAAATAAAAAATAAAAAATAAAAAAAGGTAGAGATGGTAATGTCGTTGGCAATAGCAATGGGTTGATTATCTGTGGTGGTGTGGGTAACTGGAATTTGCTCGGGAATAGCGGAACCTCTATTAGGAATCACAGCTGAGGGACGGGGAAGATTAGTGACACCGGGATAAGCATTTAAGGGGGTATAATTATGTGTAATTTGAGAAGGAATGCTAGGTTAAGGGAGGATACCTCTATGGTTTTGGATTGCTGTATGGGTCGACGACTAGTGCTGCGACCACAGAGATTCTTCGGAGGAACAATGGTGACAGGGGTTGCGTTGGTTGGGCATGAGCTAACATGGTGATTTAGGGATTGACAGACGAAGCAAATAGTCGGGCGCCATTCATATTGGATTCAAAGGTTGAAGAGCTTTCCTTCCACCGAGATAGGAACAATTTCTGTGTAGGTGGCAGAGGCATCAACTTGAACACAGACTCAAGCATAAGTGAGTCTGGATTTGGATGCAGTTAGAGAGTCTACCACAAGCGGTATTCCAAATTTCGTAGCAATTTTTGAAATCTCTACCAGAGTCCAACAGTAGAGGGGAAGATCGTGAATCTTAAACCAAATCGGGACACTCATAAATTCTTCTCTTTTGGGACTGAAGTGGGAAGAACATTTTTGAAATATGAAGGGTTTACCGAAAATAAACCAGGTATCATGGGACCAAACCATTTCAAAATCCTCCGAGCAAGAGAACCTGAAAAAGAAAAAAAAAAACGATCGCTAAGGGAGATGAGCTTAACATTACCTTTGAGTTTCCAAAGTTTCCTCACAACGTTAAGTAAAGTCTCATAAAAATGTCTTTTACCAAGAGAATAACCAATCATAGTGAGATTCCACTCTTCAACAGCTCTGGCAATGTCATCAATTAGAAAATCAAAGATGTCCTCCTCTGTATGTAAAGTCGAGATAGTAAATGCACAAGCATTAGGTGGGTTCTCCAGGATTCTATCCCACGTCAAGGGACAGGAGGGAGCGAAAGGAACGGGGAAGGAAGAAGAGGTTGGTAGAGGAGGAAAAGAGGAAGAGAAAAGGGAGGGATCCACCACCACCAACGGGAGAAACCTCAACGGAACGCGCAGGAGGAGGGAAACCACGGAACCCTAGCTACGGCTGCTCTCCAGGCAGTGAAATTTCAGTGTATTATGTACATCAATTCAAAAAACAACTTCATATACAATAATTTCACAACCTACTTTACCAACATCAACAGTCCCAAACGTAGTCGAAGCCTGCCGAGTTGCGAACGAATGTTGAGTGGCGCCAATGGGATTTTGTGAAACGGAGAAAGGGCTGGTGTAGCGATCCGAATGGTTGTTTTTGTTTTTATTGAGAGTGGGCATAACGATCTTGATGTAGTAATCGTGGGTTCGCCATGTGAAAAAAATGAATAGAGTCACAGGTCGGCCTTATCTTGTCATAACATAAAAATATTTCTATAGAACCTTTGCGCCCTATCCTGTCATAAAATAGTCCTGCAGAGTAAATGTAAACCTCACAAAAAAATGAGAGTGGCTAAGGGTCCGTTTGGGATGGCTTCACCGCTGCATTGCTTTATAAAAATTTATTAAATGCTCGTTTGAGGCATTGCAGCAGAACGGATGTAGAAAAGTTTTTGCAGCCCGTTCGCTGCTTCCCGCGACCTTTCACTGCCTTCTGTGATCCGCTGCTTCTCGTGGTTTTGAGAGGAAAAATGTCGTAAATGCCCCCATTTGTGCGAGATATTCTCCCTCTTCATTAGCGATGTCATCTCATGACCACGCCGCAACATCTACCGTAACATGGGTGGAGGTGGCCACGACGCAATCCTTGCGGCACAATTCGGATCTAACACCTCTGAATATATATTATTGAGAAGAAGGGGAAGAAGTAGAAGAACAGGTGGAAGAAGAAGAGGAATATACCTGCTCGCAAGAGGGAGAAGGATCTGCTAGGGCAAACTGGTGCGGTGTCGACTAGGGCTAGCGGTGGCGTCGGGGGTCGGCGAAGGTAGTCCGATTTTCTTCTTTGGCTTGGTTGGGCAATAGAAGCGGGAGAAGGGTGAACTTCCACCTCTTGGGTGTGTGAACAGAAGAGTGGATGGGAGAAAAGGGGCTTCGGTTGGGCTTCAAATTGGAGAGAGCACAGAGGAGGGAGGGATTTCCTAGGCTTCCTCGCGAACATCAGCGACTGGGGAAGAGGGTCCAAAACTTGGAGAGAGGTCGGACTCTTTGTGAATGCCTAGAGACAGGGGCTTCATATGGGGGGAAAAGCATGCCAAAAACCCCGAAAGTAAGCCTGTCATTTTTTTGTTCGTCATTACAGTCACTCAAGCACGCGAATGGAGCTTGCAGCTGCTGAGGATCAAATACGGGTCTGCATTTAAATTTATGCCCTTCGATTCAGCTTCCTGATTTAGAGAAAAAAAATTAAATTGTTTTAAAAGGGGTTTAAATTTTAATTAGAATTATGCTGAATCATTGAGACTAAAATATTTCATAAAGTGGATAAAAATTTAATTTAAAATTTTTATTTGTTATTATATACATTTAATTTATTTTTTTTACATTTATACAATTATTTTTCATCTCAATATATATAAAGGCATTATGGTAATTTGTTCCCATATAGCTGCAACACAATATATTAAGAGTTATACTATCGAAATAAAATATAATGATTTATATACAACAACTTCAAAATGCAACTTTCTATACACCGACTTCACAACTTCTTTATCGACAGCTGCAACCATCTCAAACATAATCTAAATTCTCAATAAATTATCTATATTACAGTATGTTTACATAAGAATTATGAATTATCGCGGGACAATCCAAAACATGTTACGATTATAAATGATACGGCATCAACTTTGGTGTCTCTTATGAACGCTACACCCTCTCACTTATCTGATTGTGTGCTGGATCTTCGTACAACGCTAAGACGTTAAACTATATATTTCTCTACCGCCGCGAATATTCCAGGACGCAACAATAAATATGAACAAAGTTTCTTTGGAATTATCATTGACAGTTTATTAGCCATGATTATTATTATTTTTTTGAAAATTAATTTTAAGAAAATCCTACAAATTTTTTGAAAAAACCTAAAACTATTTTAAAATGATTCCAATGAGAGCTAAAACAATTTTAAAATGTTTCCTAGGGGAGAAATGGCGTTGCATTCATTTTGGTGGAAGGCTAGAAGCGTCCTCGCATTGGGGCAAGGCGAAAGAAGTCATTTGCGCCAAAGGCTAAAAGCGTCTTTGCATTGACGCCTTGAGCCAAAGACTATAAGTTCTATAAGTCTTTGCATTGGGGCAAGGTCAAAGGCGCGCAAGGCGTTCGCTTAACTTTTTGTATACGGAGGTTTCATCTCTAATTTTGTTATCTTCATGATTTTATTACAACTGGGTTCATGCTTCTTTCTTATGCTTTTGTTGCCCCCACCACTTTTTTTAATTAAAAAAATTAGATCTCATGATTTCAATGTCACCATAAAAATTATTCGAATCGGACCGGCTGGTTTAACCGGTTGAGCCTTGAACCGGTTTGCTAGTCAGCTTAGAATTTTGTTAAAACTGTTTTAGATATGAATCGGATTGAACCGACTTGAATCGACGGTTCAATCTATTAAGTGATGAACCATGCGGATTTTCAACTAATATTTAATTAAATGAAATATTTTAATAAATAAATTAATTTAAAATTTATACATTTTTATTAAACAAACATAAAAAATATTTTATCATATTGCACACGACCGAATATATCTTATGCCTTCTTTGCCAAGGAAAGTCAACATGTCTTGGGGAGTGCGGGCAGCTCAGGTGGTTGACCGTTGCTGCCCGCCTGGCTCCTGTTCCGTGGAGCTCACATGGTAGAAGGGGCGTCGGTGGGCATCTTTGAAGCCGGCAACACTTATCTGCAGCCCTCGATTCCTTTCCTTCCGGTGCTTACCCGGCCTTCTCCGACGCTTCAGCCTTCTTCTCTTTCTCTGCTTATTGCCGGCGGGCTTCCGGTGCTTTCCTGGGCTTCTCCGACGCTGCCGCCTTCTTCTCTTTCTCTGCTTATTTCCGGCGTGCTTCGGGTGCTTTCCCTTCCTTCTCCGACGCTTCCGCCGTACGTCTTCTCCTTCTCTGCTTGTTGCCGGCCGGGTTCCGGTGCTATGTCGGCCTTTTCCGATGGTTCTGCCGTCTTCTCCTTCACTACCTTTCGCAGGCGGGATTCCGACGCTTTCTCAGCCTTCTCCGACGCTTCTTCCGTCTTCTCTTTCTCTGATTCTCGCAGGCGGGATTCCGCTGCTTTCTCTGCCTTCCGATGCTTCCGCCTTCTTCTCACGGCCTTATCGGCGGCGGGTTTCTCCTCTGCGGGATTTTTGTCATATCTCAGCTACGTTAATTGTTTTTTCTTCTGCTCCCATTATTTTGATTTTTTTTCCTGGGGGAAATATTATTTTGATTACCCAATTTTTTTGCTTCGCAAACATATTTTAGCCTAGTTACGCATATGAGATGGTTATTGCTAATGCAGTCTACATGTAACATCTTTTTCTATTTGATAATAATTTAAATAAACATTTTTTAATAAATTAAATACTAAGATATATAATTTATGATTATTCCTAAAAATATCTTATAGAATTTTGAAAGATATTCATATTAAAATGAATTTAAAGTACCTTGAATAATTTATCATCTATATTTTCATTTGCTCATCATCAATTATTTTTGAACATTATAATTTTCTTATATGTTGATCCTCAACATGGAGCAATGGATATCCCAGAGAAATACAAAGAGCAATGGGTATATTGGGATGTTCGTGCCTTCATTTTGCTCAGCGTCCTCATCCAAATTGTCCTCATTTTTCTTGGTCACCTTAGAAAAACTTTTGCTTTGAGATGGATTGGAATGGTCTTATGGGGAAGCTATCTCATCGCCAAATATTTTCCCGACTTCATTCTCTTCCACCTATGCAATGTCATGAATGATTCCTCCTTCTCCAATGCTATTGTCGCATTTTGGGCTCCCTTCCTTATCGTCCGGCCACCTCGGTGGCCCCGACATTATCACAGCTTACTCCATGGAAGACAATGAGCATTGGGATATCCATCTTCTCTGCTTCAGCTATCGATTCATCATGGCCTTCTATATCATCTTTCGCTCCCTTTCAAACAGATGCTTACTTTCCCCTACCCTCTTGATATTTTTTGTGGGAATCGTTAAATATTTAGAGCGCTCTTACTCGCTTTATAAAGCTAGTACTAAAGGATTCCATAGCTCCATTAGCTCCTCTTATAGAAAGCTTTCACTTGAAGATTTGAACCCTTCAAATCAAACTTTTTTTTTATACTCTGCTTGTAGGCCTTTCTTCATCAATCATATTCCAAACTTAGAGTTGTATAGGAAAACAAGAAATTTGATAGATGATATGACAACAATGGAGGTTTGGAGGGAGATGAGTATGGTACTTGGTTATGTTTATGATGAGTTTTATACCAAGGCAATTATAAATCACTCTATAGTTGGGTATGGTCGTCGGGTTCTTTGCTCCATTTTTATTTTCTTAGCTTTTGGCTTTTTCTTATAAGGCCCAAGGATGATTTTGAAAATTTTAATGTGATCATCACATATATTCTTCTTGTGACCACAATGTGCCACGATGTCACGGCTATTATTATGCTTGTGTTATCGAATTGGATGGTTTCTTCTCTACTCAGTTTTAAGAAATTAAGAAATTTGAGTGTGTTGCTTGATAATTGCATTGTTAGAATTCAAAATGCATGGCATAAGAGAAGCCAATGGTTGATAATGATGCCACAATTGAGTTTACTCAATAATTGTCTCAATATTTCTGCACCAAAAAGAGCTCTTCATAAAAGTACTATGAAATGGATTGTAGAAAAGGTAAGCTTTGCGCAAGAGACAAAGTTGTATCCAGGATGGAGAACTATAATAAATGAAAGTTACACATTACAGACGTTGCAGCCAGCACATGCAAACGAGGAGATTATGAAGATTATTGCTTCATATGTAAAAAAGTGTTTAGCAGTAATTCGTTATGATCAGGTTGACGCTGGATATGCTCAAATTTTGAAATTCAACAAATTGGATTGGGCTATCCCAAAATTTGTTAAGCTTTTAGATGGGATGTCACTTGATCAACAAGTCTTTATATGGCACATCACGACTGAGCTCTGCTTTTATTGGAATCCAAAGTCTCTACATCCCTTGTGTCCTCATCAAAAAAAGATGGAAGAAGAGGAAAGCATATCAAGAGTAAGAAAGTGCTTAGAGATGGAAATCTGTAAGTACTTATCAAACTATATGATATATACGGTGCTAATGCAATCAGAGATGATGTCTACTATGGTACAAGCAAGCCCATTGTTATTTTATCTTGTATTTGATGAAATGGTTAAGTTCATTCGCAATTACACAATGCAAAATGCAAAAGTTGAGGAGATGTGCATGAAGATAATGACTACTCCAATAGTGTGGACCGACAATAATAGATCTTTATTTACGATTGCACGAGAACTTGTTGATTTGATGCTTAAAATAGAGGAAGATGAGAGATGGCAAGTCTTGACTATGACGTGGGCTGAGCTTATAATTCAAGTTGCAAAAAATTCAAGGGCAAACATGCATATGAAGCAGCTGACTAGTGGAGATAAGCTCCTCACTTTTATTTGGCTTTTAAACAAGCTTGTGGAGGCAGATGATATGTTTCATATTATACTTGATATTCGAGGAAATTAGCTTATGATAGTCAAAGAGCCTTTATTAAAGATCAAACTTCAGCTATGTATTTGATCATAGTTCTATGGCAAACATTTAATTATTAATAGCCAAAGTAATGTATGTATGGTGTTCTTTTTAATTGTCTGTGTTTTTTTGAAAAGATAATCTATATTGTGTAGTCATATATGCTGTATTATTGTATCTTTTGATTATAAGTTTTATATTCACTTATTCATTAAGTGAGGGTGGAAATATCTAAATATTAATTTTTTTATCTCTTCACACTAATATTTATTTGTCATTTTTAAGTAGAGAAAGATGTTGAATATACACTTATGTGCATCTCTCCATTTTGATTTAATTATAACAAATATGTGTAGTGTTGTCTAATATTTGCTAATTGTTATCTACATGTTAATCAAGTTAGATAATCATTAAAGTAATTTACATGCTAATCAATCCATAACACTCATTATAATGATCCTAATGACTCATTAAGCATGCCTTGAGTGATTGAAGTTTTGAGAAAGACTAAAACATTCAATCAAGAGGGTTAAAAAATAATAACTTTCGAAATACTTGATTTAGACTTTTGATTTTAGTTCCATGGGATTCTGAATGTCGCTTTGAATCAAGATCATATATTAATTTTTATTTTTATGATTTGGAAGCTTATAATTGTCATGGTGGTATGCTAAAACATCATAACATTCATATAGAATAAACATTGCACATGCAAGAAAATAACAATGAGAATAAACCGTCATGAATTCGAGCTTGTATTTAATAATTAATTTAAATTAGTATTATATAATATATTTTAATAATTTTAAATTAATTATATATTTTTTATTCTAGTTGAGTTTGAGCCTATTGATTTTTTAACGAGTTGAGTTGGAGTTCAAGCTCAATAACAACTAAACAAGCTTAGTTCGATTAGGCAGATTCTCGACTTGATTCAACTCATTAACATGCTAGGCTGTGCCATACATGTGAACTTACCTGACATGTCGTATATCAGTATATGTCCAACTAAAATAAATAAAAAGAATTAATAAATTTAAATATATATGTTTAGAGTTTAGCCCAATCTATTAAAGGTAATGATCGCATGCATATGTTGAACCCAAAAGAATGAATACAAAAGCTAAAATAGAGTCTTACTGTACGGAATTCCGTAATCTGCAAGCATTGAATAGGTGATTTTCCTGTGGTCTAATTACTCTTAATTCCCAACACCTGAGCTCGTAAGAAGCAATCGATTTACTTCTAATGGTACAATCGGGACAGAAATTTGAGAATAGCATTTCATTCATTCCAACGTGAAGCAATAAAAAAAATATGTTCAACCGTTAATTTTTCTAATTGACCCTCTATTGTTGTCGCGTCTTGAAATATTCGTGGCAGTAGAAAAATATAAAATTTAATGTCTTAGCAAGATCCATCACACAAAAAGGGTGTACCATTCATAAGAGACATCAGAATTTTTACGTGGAAACCCCTGAAAAGAGGAAAAAGTTACGGGGCCTGATCCAGTTTGAATGAACCCACTATTATTTGCAGTCGATTACAAATGAGGTCTTTCCTTGGGGGGAAGACCTTGGATTGATGTAGCAAATGTGCATCATATTATATGGTGGGAATAGGAAGAATTAGTATTGAAATTGTTCATTTAGTCGGCATAACCATAATCAGCGGACGATGGAGGTCGAAAGGACAAAAGCCGGTACGAGATAGGGGTAAGAAAGACCATAGTCGTAAGGCGGTGGTCTAGCAAAAGTCTGGGCATTATTAGGTGGTCTAGAGGAACTCCGACTTCTCTCAGTGGTCCGGTGAAAGTTCGGGCCTCAGTCAGTAGTCCGGAGGTGGTTTGGTAGAACTTTGGCATTAGGCGGTGGTCCGGTGGAACTCCGGCAACGGGCGGTGGACCGATGAAAGTCAGGCGTCAGGCGGTTGACCTGATGAAAGTCTGGTGTCAAGCAATGGTCAGGAGGAACTCTTGCATCAGGTTGTGGTATGGCAGAACTTCGGCGTCGGACGGTGGTCCAGCAGAACTCTGACGTTAGATGGTGGTCCGACGGAAGTCTGGGTGGTGGTAGAGGAGGAGCGAGGAGGCAAGAGCAATCTTTGATCTCTCTCTTGATTCCTTGCTTGGGGCTCCTTCCATGCGAAGTGAGGGGTCTATTTTTTTAAGAAGGTATTTTCTCTAAAATTTTATTGTGAAGTTGATGTGGGAAAATTAATTTGTTTTGTGAGCTTTTCACAATAATTTTTTTTTTTAAGAACTATAAGAAAGAAATAAGAACAATAATGTTTTTGCATTTTTTTCTTTTCAGTTTAGAAACGAAGAAATTATCTCAACAATCAACTGGATATTGGAATAAAAAAACAAAAAATGGCTATTGGAATGAATATAAATAAAAAAAACAGAACAAATTAAAAAAAAAAGGAAAAAATTGCAAATTAAAAACGCAAAAAAAATAACTAAAATAGCGAAAAAAATTTTCAGAACAAATAAAAAAATGTAAAAAAAAAAAAATCGAAAAAAAAATAACAAGTCGTTAACTCTTCTAACGACTGGTGTCAAGTTAACCTAACCATAGTACCCAACCACAGTCTGTCTGCCGCTTTACCCAACATAACATAGTCCTGCGGAGTAACTTTAAAAATAAACCTCCACAAATGAGAGCAACTAATTTCCAATAAAGTATCTACAGTAAGGTTTGTTTGTACAAGAATTATGAATTTTCCGCGGGACAACCCAAAGCATGTTACGACTATAAAATGACCCAAGTTTCATTCGAATTATCATTGACAATTTCCTAATCTTCTCTTCAGTTTATTAGCTATATATATTGTTTCTCATTTTCAGAGCGCTTTGAAGCGGAACAGGTGAAATCTATAACTCATGCATTTTTTTTATATTAATGCTTCTGCTCTTTCATTTTTATAGATTATTCAAAATCGCTCAAGTCTGGGATTATATATAAATATACATATGAAAAATGGGTCATGCTCGTGTGCTTGTCATAATTGCTTGCTCCATCGCGCTCACCCTAGTGCTTGCACGCTCGTCTAGCACATACGCTTGCATGGTCGCACCCATGTTCGCGTTGCTCTCAAACCCGTGCTTGTGCGACTCGTCCTTGCGGCCTTGCACCTCGCCCTCGTGGGTTAGAGAGTCAGGTCAACCCGGGTTAGGGGTAAGTTGGGTCCGGATTTGAATTTATGACCAATTTTTCTAATCAGGTTAATTCAGTTGAAGGCAAGTCAGTTTTTGGTCTCATTTTGACACCTCTATAACTCATTCATACAATCATTCACTTTTTTTTTATATATATATTTATGTTTATGCTCTTTTATATAGATATATAGATTATTCACTTTTTTTATAATAAGCCCTCCATTCCTTTTCTTTTGAACTTATAGAATCAATCATTTAATTTATTTTTATTAATGTTTAGATTCGCTCATATATAAATTTAAACCTTAATTACAAAGACGAAGTTATTAATTTTAACTCTCCTTTATAGTTATTGTTGCGTGCTAAAATATACGCGGCAGTAGAGTTAGGAAATATTCGTCTTAGCGTTGCACGAGTATTCCGCACACAAACAGAAAAGAGAAAATGAACACCAAGGTTTTTACGTGGAAAACCCGAAAGAGGGAAAAAACCACGGGGCCTCGCCCAGTTGCAAAGTTCCACTAGTATTTGTTTGAAGTACAAAGGTTGACCCGTCTTACAAATCAAGAAGATCAATTTACAATCAATTTCTCACAAAGTTACAAAGTTCTGTAAATTCCCGGCTTTTCCCGAAAATCCGGCAGAGTTCCGGCGTCTTCAGGCGGCAGAAAGAGCTCCGACGGTGGTCGAGGAGGAGAGGAATCGTCTTTTCCCCTTTTCCTTCTTCTTCTCTCTCTTCACTTGAGTCCCCTTAGTGTAGAATGAGGGCTCTATTTATAGTTTTTCTGGAGTGGCATAGCCCGTAAATAGGCGTAAGATCAGGGGCGAATTGGGAGTGTTTTGAATGGACGGCCGACATCGAATCCTTTGATCATGCACCGTTCGTTGGGCATTTGAAGGCCTTAATAATGTCGGAATTTGGCGATCTTGGGCTCGTTGGATTCATCTTGTCGACTCGTTCGATTTGAGTATAAGCTCGTCAAAATCGGAGACCGTTTGGTAACTCAAATTGAGGTTTGAAGCTTCCAATATCGCTTCGGGTCCTTGATTCGGACTCATTTGGGCTCGGATTGGGTCGAATTTGGTGTCGTTGGATTTGTATTTCCGAGACGCTCAATTTGACTGTAAGCTCGCCGAAATCGGAGTTCATTTTCTCTCGAATTTAAATTTTGAAGTTTCCGAACTGATTTTGCGAGATTCATGCCCAATCAGGCTAATTTCATGATGACGTATCAGTTATAGATATTGTGAGAGTCTAATCCTCAGTTTCCATCACTAATTTTGTTATCTTCATGATTTTATTACAAACAGGTTCATGCTTCTTTCTTATGTTTTTGTTGCCCCCGTCACATGTTGTTACCATCCACCATTATCACCCTCCATTACTGGATAAATTATTCTGTGTTGACACTGGGCCTCATTTGGTGGTCAATCAGAACTCGTCACGTTACTTTTTTACTCGACACTGGTGCTATATACCACTGGGTACCAGGTGACTTGACGCGTTCTGATTGGCCTCCAAATGACGTCCGGTGTCCGCACAGAATAATTTCTTCAGGCATTGACCATCACCACTCACCACTCAATTGTTGAATTTTATAATTCATTATAGGGCAAATTTTCAGTCTAAGCATCATTAGTAAGTTAATTAAGAATATAAGCATAATTAAAAAAAAATTTAAAAGTAGGCATAATCGCCGTTACATTCGGCGATTTATGCTTGACAAAGAAGTCGCCTATTGTATAGGCGACTTGTAAGTCGCCCGTTGATCGGGCGACTTACATAATTTTTTTTTTTAAAAATAAATTATGTAATCGCATAAAAATTGTTGCATTGAATGTACAATATATGTATATATATATCATTAATTTATATATAAGATTTTATTTATGAAGAATTCTATAATTTGAACTATAAATTTTGTCTCGTATTTTGTTTTCAAAAAAAATGTAATCTTATGAAATTATTTATGTGTGATTGTATTGTTAAATTCAATCAAATTGTAGTATTATGTTGAAAGAGTACTTTGCCTGACTAATTAATCTCATCAAATTTCCAATAAATTTAAGGAAAAATTTTTGATAGGATCAGATTTTAAAATTATATTAGGAAATGGATCAAAAAAAAAATTTAAAAATGATCAGCCGCGTGAACAGGATTCCCGATTGAATTTGATGAAAAAGGAAGGAAGTCACGGGCATGGATGCCCGTGATATACTTGTGATTCCCGTGAAGCATGCAGACAAAGGGGTGAAGGAATGTAAGGCTTTGCTGTATGAAGTTGAGGCAACCGTTAAAGCAATAAGGTTAGTTGTTTTAATTAATGTTGAAGTATCCATTTTTTTTTAATATATAAATCCGAGCAATTATATGTATCTTGTTGAAATTTTTTTAGTTTTTTATATTTGTTGAATTCTATTTCTTTGTATTAATGTGAAATTTTAGTACGGGATAACCACATAAACAGGATAATATAACATATTAAAATAAAAGACACTCTTGCTGCTAAATAAAAAGGACATTAGCAAAATACAACCACCCTATACTAACGAGTATGTGCTGAACAACCCCAAGTCCTCCAACAAAGGTAAGAACCTCAAATGAATCTCACAACCTGAGGTGTCCGGGACTAGATAAGTACCCATCAGAAAGAGAATGTACGCACGAACATGCCTCCAAAAATCTATCTCGTTCAAGTCTAAGTAGGAATCTCTATAGAATGTCCAACGTAACCATCTCAAAGGTAGGCAAGTCTGAGCATGTGCCTGTCCCATCCTGAACTTCGATGATACTCGTGGGTTGAATGGATCTTGATAAAT
>NW_021319205.1:2002608-2017061 GCF_001605985.2 Dendrobium catenatum | reverse complement strand
TTGCATATAAATTTTAATTATATAAAAATATAAGTATAAAACAAGATATATTTTATCTAAAAAATAATAAAAATGATATTTTTTATGTGCTTAAAAAATTAAGTATCATATAAATAAATATTAAAATTTAAATATATATTAGATGTTACATAAATATAAAATTGAAAAAAGAACCGGTTAGATATATAAATACTAAAAATTATTTAATATTTACGTAAATCCCCAACTCAATAAGTGCACGAGCTCCTTTATTAGATAAAGCGTGCTTAGCGAGCTCAGATGGGAGAAGGGGCGTCGCTGGGCATCTTTGAAGCCGGGGCGCTTATCCGCCGCCCTCGATTCCTTTCCAGCCGGTGCTTTCCCGGCCTTCTCCGGCGCTTTCTCAGCCTTCTCCGACGCATCTGCCGTCTTCTCTTTCTCTGCTTCTCACATGCGGGATTCCGCTGCTTTCTCGCCCTTCCGATGCTTCCGCCTTCTTCTCCTCTACGGACTTACCGCCGGCGGGTTTGTCCTCTGCGGGAATTTTGTCAGATCACGAACTCCTTTAGAGAAAGCGTACTTAGCGAGCTCAGATGGGAGAGGGGGCGTCGGTGAGCATCTTTGAAGCCGGGAGCGCTTATCCTCCGCCCTCGATTCCTTTTCCGCCAGTGCTTTCCCGGCCTTCTCCGACGCTTCCGCCTTCTTCTCGTTCTCTGCTTATTGCCGGCGGGCTTCCGGTGCTTTCACGTCCAGCTCCGACCCTTCCACTGTCTTCTCCTTCTCTGCTTGTTGTTGGCGGTGTTCCGGTGCTATGTCGGCCTTATCTGATGGTTCTTCCGGCTTCTCCATCACTTCTTTTCGCAGGCAAGATTCCGGCGCTTTCTCAGCCTTCTCCGACGCATCTGCAGTCTTCTCTTTCTCTGCTTCTCGCAGGCGGGATTCCGCTGCTTTCTCGGCCTTCCGATGCTTCCGCCTTCTTCTTCTCCACGGACTTACCGGAGGCGGGTTTCTACTCTGCGGGAATTTTGTTAGATCTCAGCTACGTTATTATTATTATTTTTCTGCTCACATTATTTTGATTACCCAGAGTCCCAGTTTTTTCCTTGGCAAACAATAATTTGAAAAGACCCCTATTGGCCTAGTAACACAGATGAGATGATTATTGCTAGTGCAATCTACATGTAGCATCTTTTTCTATTTAATAATAATTTGAATAAACTTTTTTAATAAATTAAATACAAGATATATAAGTTATGATTATTCCTAAAAATATCTTATAAAATTTTGAAAAATATTCATATTAAAATGAATTCAAAGTATATTGAATAATTTTATCATCTATATTAGCATTTGCTTATCATCAATTATTTTTTAACATAATAATTTTCTTATAAGTTGATCATCAACAGGGTGCAATGGATATCCCAGAGAAATACAAGCAGCTATGGATACATTGGGATGCTCGTGTCTTGATTTTGCTCAGCGTCTCCGTCCAAATTGTCCTTTTTTTTCTTGGCCACCTTAGAAAAACTTTTGCTTTGAGCTGGATGCGAATGATCTTATGGGGTAGCTACCTCATCGCCGACTTGCTTGCGAACTTTGTTCTGGCCCACCTATGCAATGACATGAATGATTCCTCCTTCTCCAATGCTATTGTCGCATTTTGGGCTCCCTTCCTCATCCTCCACCTTGGTGGCCCCGACACTATCATAGCTTACTCCATGGAAGATAATGAGCTTTGGGCCCGCCATCTTCTCAGCCTCGGCTATGGGCTCATCATTGCCTTCTATATCGTCTTTCGCTCCCTTCCAAACACAAGCTTACTTGCCCCCACCCTATTGATATTTTTAGTGGCAATCGTTAAATATTTAGAACGCTCTTACTCGCTTTACAAAGCTAGTACTAAAGGCTTCCATAGCTCCATTAGTTCCTCTTATAGAAAACTATCGCTAGAAGATTTGAACCCTTTGAGTCAAGCTTTTTATTTATACTTTGCTTGTAGGCCTTTCTTCATCAATCTTATTCCACACTTCGAGTTGTATACTAAAACAAGAAATTTGATTAAGGAGATGACAACAAAGGAGGTTTGGAGGGCGATGAGTAAGGTGCTTAGTTATGTTTATGATGAGATTTATACCAAAACTATTATAAATCACTCTATAATTGGGTATGTTCTTCGGGTTCTCTGCTCCTTTTGTATTTTCTTGGCTTTTTGGCTTTTTCTTATAGTGCCAAAGGATGATTTTGGGAAGTTTGATGTGATCATCACATATATTCTGCTTGTGATCTCTATATGTTTGGATGTCACGGCTAATATTATGCTCATGTTCTCGGATTGGATGATTTTTTCTCTCCTCAGTGTTAAGAAATTAAGAAACTTGAGTGTGTTGCTTGCTAACTGCATTGTTAGAATTAAAACTGTGTGGCATAAGAGAAGCTGTTGGTCGATAAAGATGCCACAATTGAGTTTACTCAATAATTGCCTCAATGTTTATGCACCAAATAGAGCTCTTCATAAAAGGATGATGAATTCAATTGTAGAAAAGCTAAACTTTGCGCAGGAGACAAAGTTGTATCCAGGATGGAGAACTACAATAAATGAAATTTATACCTTGCAGGCGTTGCAGCCAACACATGCAAACGAGAAGATTATGAAGATCATTGCTTCAAATGTAAAAAAATGTTTAGCAATAATCCGTTCTGATTGGGTTGTCCCAGGATATGCTCAAAATTTAAAATTCAATAAACTGGCAGGACTTTATGCTATCTGGCAAGTAATAGATTGGGCTATCCCAATATTTGTTAAGCTTTTAGATGGGATATCACTTGATCAACAAGTTTTTATATGGCACATCACAACTGAGCTTTGCTTTCATTGGAATCCAAAGCCTTTACATCCCTCGTGTCCTCATCGGAGAGAGTTGGAAAAAGAAAGCATATCAACAACAAGAAAGTGTCGAGAGATGAAAGCTTGTAAGTATTTGTCGAACTATATGATGTATACGGTGCTACTGCGACCAGAGATGATGTCTACCATTGTACAAGAAAGCTCGGTGTTATTTTATCATGCATTTGATGATATGGTTCAGTTCATTCACAGTTACAAAATGCAAAATGCAAAAATTGAGGAGGTGTGCAAGAAGATAATGACTACTCCAACAGTGTGGAATGATAATAATAAATCTTTTTTTGCGATTGCACGAGCACTTGCTGATTTGATGCTTAAAATTAAGGAAGACGAGAGATGGCAAGTTTTAACTATGACATGGGCTGAGCTTATAATTCATGTGGCAAAAAATTCAAGGGCAAACATGCATATGAAGCAGTTGAGTAGTGGAGATGAGCTCCTCACTTTCATTTGGCTTTTAAACAAGTATGTGGAAACAGATGATATGTTCCATATTATACTTGATATTCCAGGAAATTAGCTTATGATAGTCAAAGAGCTTTCATTAAAGATCAAACTTCACCTATATAGTAGATCATAGGTCTATCAAAAGTTCTATGGCAAATATTTAATTGTTAAGAACCAAAGCAATGCATGTATGGTGTTATTTTTAATTGTTTGTATGTTTTTTTTTAAAGATAATCTATATTGTGTAGTCATATGTTGTATTATTGTATATTTTGGTCATAACTTACATATTCAATTATTCATTTAGTGAGGGGGGAAGATCTACATATTATTTTTTATCCCTTCACATCAATATTTATTTGTCATTATTAAGCAGAGAAAGATGTTGAATATACACTTATGTGCAGCTCTCCATTTTGATTTAATAATAACAAATATGTGTAGTGTAGTCTAATATTTACTAATTGTTATCTACAAGTTAATCAAGTCCTGGAAATCATTAAGATAATTTACATGTTATTCATGCCATAACACTCATTAGAATGATCCTAATGACTCATTAAGCATGCCTTGAGTGATTGAAGCTTTGAGAAGGACTTAAACATTCAATTAAGAGGATTAAAAAATCATAACTTTTGAAATACTTGATTTAGACTTTGATTTTAGTTCCATTGGATCTGGAATGTCGTTTTGAATCAAAATCATATATTAATATTTATTTTTATGATTTGGATGCTTATCATTGTCAGGGTGGTATGCTAAAATATCAAAACTTTCATTTAGAATGAGCATGTTGGAAAATAATTTTAATATTCACAATTTTGTTCTGGCATATATAGCAGGTTATGTTTCTTTTAGCCCACTCTATTTCTTGGTCCCAGTACCCACAAGATGGGCATGTCAAGTGCTTGTTACTATATTTGGACTTATGACAGACATGTTGCAAGGTCTTGAATTGTGTGTGATATATGCCTTGTAGGTCATGCATGTCATGAAATTCTTGTTAATTACAATGTATATGCAAACGTCAAGCAAGAAGCATTTATTTCCTCAAGATGATCTATCTAGCAAGAAGCATATATGACCTGGATGCTTATCTTCATCATGAGGGCATATGCTACACCATTAGAACATTCATTTAGAATAAATGGACAAATCAACAAATATATTAAATTTTAAGAAGTCTGTTCTGCTAGCCAGCTAACCGTCTTGTAGTCCATGCCATTTCTTGGCCAGCATGAAAATTGGGCAACTCAAGTGTGTTACTGTATTTGGACTTATGACAGCCATGGTTCAAGGTTTTGACTTGTATGTGCTAGCTATTTGGCTTTTAGGTATTGAAATTCAGAATGTAAGCATGCTTATGAATGTTTTCAAAAAATGAGCAAAATGGTAGATTTGCATACTACAAATCTCTAATGTCACATTAGCAATTATGATTATTCCTTCTAGCCAGGAGACATTTATATTAGGTAGAGCAACACAAGCAGAAGTCCGCTTAAATTATAAATATATTTCTCCAATGTTAAGCTTTATCTAAATGCTCGCATTTTGCCTTAGTTTTTCTTGTCAAATGAATTTTGTTTACTTTTTCTTTTCAAATGCATATTGTTATCTGGTTTCTCGAGAAAAGCCTCTTTGTCAATTTCTGCTATATGCAAGGGATCATCTGAAAGACAAGAACAGTAAAGAAGTGCCTACATGGCTTTTGTAGAGAATGTATTGATAAATCTATGCGACTTGGGTATGCGAGGACATGCTGATGTGAAACATAATGCATGGAAACAAGAATTGCAGTTAAGATATTAATAGAAGTGATGAACTTTACTTTGCTACCAAATAACTCTTTGTTTACTCAAGTTAAAGTTTAAGAATATGGCGTTGAAAGATTAAGCAATAGAAATAGATTACACGTTGAGATTACTAGAACTTGCAAAATAATAACCAAATATTTAGGTAATGCAAATAGCCAATTATAATAAAACCTCAAATTTAAAATCTAGATCATTCATCTTGAAGTCCTTCACTCGTTTTGAAAGTGGTGGCTAGCAGAGGAGGATTGTAAGTAGACTTAGCGATGCCACTAGTAGACAGGTGATCCCGAGAGGACTAGTTGCCGGGGAAGAAATCGGATTTGGAGAAAATGATGGACGCCTGTTGATGATCCAATCGTCTACCAGAAGTTGCTCGTCGATGACGTCCACGAGGGTGGAAAGAATACGGTTCAGGTAATCAATCCTCAATGGTGTGGTCGAAGCCGAACCCAGCGTCAAAGAATGGCGACCGGACGACGTCGATGTCCCCTTGAAAGTCAAACACAAATCCGTGATCACGCTCCGGATCCGCCATGCATTCTTGCCAGGAGTTGAAGGAGCACAAATGGAAATATGGGGGAAGAGGAGGGGGGAAGGTGGCGGTTTAGTGAGGGGAGGGGCTTGGCCGTGAGCAAGGGGAAGAGGGGAAAAATAGAAAACTGAATTAAATTCAGCTTCAAGGGGTTTTGGAGGGAGATTAATTTGAAATTTCAAATTAATCCATTAATGGCTAGAGGTGTTAATTGAGGAGATAATTGTGGGCTGATTTGGTGGGGCTTTGAATTTAAATTGGGAGAGAGAAAAGCCCATTAAGGGGCAGGCCACAAGTAGAGGAGAGAGGAGCTTGAGTATTAATTACATGGGGACCACAAAGAATTAAATAAACATAATAAAAAATCTGAATTTAATTTCAGAATTGATTATCATAAGTAACTCCCAAATTCAAATGAAAATAAGAGGGAATTTGAATTTCAAATATGTGTAACTCCTCTTAATTAATTTCCCAAATTAATATGGCTTAATTAGGAAAGTCATTAAGAGAGGGGAATTCAAAATTCAAATGGGGGAGCTAGAGGGGGCCGGCGGCATGGGGGTCCAAGGGGTGGCCGGCGGGCTGTTGGCCGGCTGCTGGCCGGCGGGTGGGGTTTTCAGGCCGGCGGCCTGGGCGGCTCAAGGGGAGGTGGCAACAAGGGGTGAAGGGAAGGGAGGAGGGGAATTTCTAGGAATTCGATTTGCTATAAATCCACTCACCTCAATTATCTTCAATTCAGATCTCCACGAAAATAATCTTGGCGAAAATTTAGAACTCTCGAAGATAATTAGTTTGTCGAAAATGAATAACAGAGCAAGAAAGAACCTAGAACTCACAAAGAGATTTAGCTTCTCCTACAAACTCACTAAGAGATCGAGGAGGGTTGAACTCACAAAGAGAACATAAGAGGCAAATTTTCATTCAATCTTCATCATCTAGTACAATGCATGAGACCTCCTATAAATAGGCCAAAATGAAACAAAACTAAAAGACATAAATGCCCTCAGGGCTACAATATCAAATGACCATTCATAAGGGTAAAACAGTAAAACTGAAAAATAAAATAAACTAATACATAAAATGACTCAAAATATAAACTCATGATCGTGACCGTCGATCTCCGGTGTCTCCGATGGTACACATGTCGAAATCACTGACGATGTCCTCATGACATGCATTCATTATTTATTTGATCTAAAAACTTTCCATTTCCGTAGGCTTGCTCCTTTTTGTCATATTTATAACTTTTTTTTGGTGACTTACACAATTGATTTTTATGCTTGACTGTAACTCCACTCTTTATAGCTTTGGATATGGATAGGTACAACCTGTCTCACCTGCCATATGCTGATGATCTCATTGTTTTTAGGAAAGCTTCTAATCTGGAGCCACACCACACCAAAATTTTCACTATGGAATTTGGGAGAAATAAGTGCAGATCTTTCTTCTATCTCACTCTCTTCTTGCTTATCTTCTCTCATATACCGTGCTCACACACAAAATAAAAGAAAAAGAAAAGTTAATAATGCTAAAGGGATGCCACCCTTCAGAAAAACAAGAAAGAAAACTGTCAAGCTCGCCTCGAAGCGCCACGACACCAGTTTTGAGCGCAGCGGCCCTCAAATCTATGATCCCAATCCATCTGACGATGCTGTGGCGCTCAAATAAGCAGTGCTACGACACTACACAGCGCAGTGGTGTCGAAAATACAACGTTGTGATTCTCCCATCAAAATTTGTAACAATAGGGCGCTCGGGAACACAATGCTGGGGTGCTCCGGTACACAACATCGGGGTGCTCGGACACATAATGTCGGGTGTGTTGTACCGAAAAATATTTTCAACTGCAAATCACCTGAACCCAAGCAAGGGAGGACCCCCGCACCACCTCGGCGAACACGAGAAATTGACTTGATTTTCGAGACGATAGTATAATCCGATTGATTAACACAATCGATTCTCACACAGACTAAGACCTACTTCTGTTTGTCTGAATTTGGAGCTATGTGATGAAGAGAATTTTAAGTGATTCATTGTTGAATTTTATAATAGTGGGCTGTCTTGCTCTTGGCATAGATTTGTTTGGCATAAACACTATGTTTTGAATTTTACTTATTACTATTGGATGGCTCTAGTAGGTGGTTTAAAAACAGCTGATGTTTTTAAAAGAAGCATTATGGTGGATCCTATATATTGCCTTTGCCAATCTTCTATAGAAAGCTCATCTCATCTTTTCTTTGAATGCAATTTCTTTTTTTTCTGTGATTGTTGAGCTGGTTTCTGAAATTAAAGATCAATTATTCAGACATAGCGTGTTACAGATTTTTGAGATCGTTGATGCTATGGTGCCGGCTTTTACTAATGCAAAGAACCTTTAGATGCTTATTACTTGTTCTCTTTACTATGTGGAGAGAAAGGAATGAAAGGAACTTTGGTAACTCCAATACTTCTACTACTATCTGCCATAATATTAAAAAAGTTGTATTTCATAAAGTTTCTAAGTGGAAGTACAGAGAAGCTCTTTTAGAATTGCTGTAATGCTGGTTATACTGGACTACAGAAATTCACATTGTTTATTAGTGAAATTAGATGATGCTTTTGGGAACTGTTATTTTGTTGGTTCAGGTTGGAAGCTTTTCGATGCCTGCTATGAGAGCTCGTTCCTTTGATTTGCTCTCTGAATTTGATTTTTTTTCTCCCAGGATCGTCTGGGACGATATTGAGATCGTCCAGGACGATCAGTGCATTGAAACAGCTGATTTTTCTGGAGTGGATCGTCCGGGCCGATGTTGGGATCGTCCTGGGACGATCAGATAAGACAAAAATTCCGAGAGCAAAACCGTAATTATCGTCCTGAGACATCGTCCTGGACGATTGGATTTTTGTTCACATCGTCCTGGACGATGTGCAGGTTTGTTTTATAAGGAAATCAGCTCGTTTTGAAGAGAGAGAAAATATTTTTATAAAAACAAAATATCTGAGGAGAGAGAAAGAGAAGAAAAGCAAAGCAAAAAGCCGGATTTCGGAGGCCGCGGAGCGCTTTTCGTCCGTCGCCGTTGTTGGAAGGATTGTTTATCTCGTGGTAAGGACTCCGAATCCTATTTCTGTTTTCGAAGATGTTGAGTTTTGGTCGTTTTGTACACAGAATTGTGTTTTCGTTACCGAAAAACGCGCCGCATTTTGTATTGACGAAACTTTCACCGCACAACTTTTGATATGTTATTGATATGATTTTTCTACACGTTTTGAGTATTTTCTGTAATGATTCTACCGATTATTTTGGGTTCTGTGCGATTTTAATCGAATAGATAAATATCAGGTTGCTAATTGATGTTGCTTCAGTAGAATAGAAGTCTTATATTGATGTTGTGCACGTTCTGTGGTAATTTGGTAAATTTCTGATTTGGTGATTTTTGTGTAAATTCCGTATACTGCCGTTATGCCGTTGGATTTTCGTACGATTTCCGATTTCCCCGAAATTGATGATTTGAATGCATATGAATGTGACTATCTAATACTGAATACTGAAAGACAAGTGGAGCCTGGTTGAACCGTTGGTTGGAGATTAACTTGACCTGTACAGGATGGTGGGCCGACGGACTTTCCTTTAAACCATTGATCATTGATATAACGATTGGGAGTCATAAGGAGTTTAATATGCCGACGGGCGCAGAGTGACGACTCTTATTAAACCAACGGATAGATGTATGGATCTTTACAACAGCACTATGGATTATCGAATAGCCAGTGATTGTACTTGTTCAGTAAGACTATTGTATGTAAATGCATGTGTACGACATTGACTCGTGATGGATTTATTGCTTTATTGATTTGGATTTACTGACGGATTTACGGACTTACTGTTATCGTACGATTTTATTGATATTTATATTCTGTCATTGCGCATTGCTACTGTTATAGATACTGTATGGATATGGATACTGTAATTGATTTATTGATGCTATGGTTATGGATACTATGGATTCATCTCTTGATTCATTGATACTATTGCTTCTACACTGTATTGAACTGCTGCATCTGATTCATTGCTATTATAGACTTGGCTTTATTGTATTGATTTTATGATTTCATACCGATCGATTTAATTGACCAGAAAGTATTATTTTGATTGATTCGATTTTATACCATTGATTTGACTGATCGACTGATTTCCTACTGTTTATTGATTCTTCTACCGCTGCATTGACTACTGATTTGATTTCCGTATTTGCATAGATTCATTGATCATGTGCAATTGACTGTTATGGATTTGATTGATAGACATGCATATTGTCTCTAGTACCGTGCTTTGATTTCAGTTGTAGGTATTAGGTGACCTGCTGGGCTTTTTGAAGCTCATTATATGTGGTTAATATTTTCAGGTCAGGGCAAGGGAGTAGGAGATTGAGGTTGATCAGGAATCTCCAGGTTTTTGTTCTTTTTGGTTATAGATATTCTTTTGTACTCAGGACTGGATAGATGTCAGTTCTTAGTATAGTTCCTGAGTATTGTATATGATCTTTTGAGAATGAATCGACTTATACATTGATGTTTTAAATGTTATAGATTTTTGCTAGAATGTTTGATTGATGTTATAGATAGCTATGGTAAATTGTTGATGGATTGCTTGAAATTCTTTCCAAGTTAGATCTTGGGGCGTTACACCTGCTTTGTGGGATTCCATCACGATGCCTGCTGTTTTTTCTCAAATATGGCTCGGAGGGAATTTGCAAGCCCTGGATGATGATGATTTCCCAGTTTCCCATTTAAATCCCCTTGAAAGGTCTACGGGCAACTTGGGGAGTGAATGACAAGCCTAATTGTTGATTTAGAATTATTTCCAAATTAAAATAAACTTTTATTTGAAAAGCTTTTAATTGCTCATTATTGTAATTGATTAAGGAATATATTATTTCTCGAATTAAGTTGATTTGATTGGAGATTTGATTGATGCATTAATTAGGGATTTAGTTATTGTATTAATTAAGAATTTGATTGATGCATTAATTAGGAGATCTAATTATTGCAGTAATTAGGGATTTGATTAGGATTAGACTAGGAAGCTTTTTTTTTTTTTTAATTTACTTTGGCTCAAATTTATAAATAGAGCCATTGGAGCTGTTGTTGAATGTAAGAGATGAGAGGAAGAGAGAGCTCATTGTAATTCCCTATTGTTCTCCAATATAGTGAAATCATCATCCCCTCCCAGGAATGTAGGCATCTTTGTTGAACCACGTAAATCACTGTGTTTATGTTGTGTGAATTTTATTTCCGTTGTAATTACTTGCACAACACTAATATGTACTAATTTTTCCATCTTCTTACTTAATCGGAGTCCTGGTTAGTCCTGGTTTTTTTGTGAGCTATATTACCTATTGCTTTTTGTTTTTACCTATTGCTTTTTGTTTCTTTGGCAATGTTCCATTTCATAGATTAGTTATGTTTTTGGTCTCTTCTATACTCTAATAGGAGTGCTTTTCGGCTCATGTTGAGGTAGCTCCAATTTTTGTTGGAGTTTAATTGCGAGCCGGAAACATAGAGCTTGCATGGGGTAAAGGTGGTGCTCGAAGCCAAACTCGGCATGGTAATAGCACTGGTTATAATGGAAGATTTTTGAAGGCGGCTCGATTAGCCAGGTTGATGGAATACCTGCGTAATTTGGAGGAAAATGAAGATAAGGTATTCACCAAACAACTAGAGCAATTTGATAATATTCTGCATTTCAAAATCCCTCAACTTAAATACTATATTTCGCTCTTGTACATCTGAAACTGATTCCTTTGAAGGAACAAAGCTTGCATTTGGAAAGTCCATGTATCTGCTGTCCACCAACCATAGCTATTAGACAAATACTCCAAGTGAATAATACTTCCAAACCTTTTGATAATCGCCTTCAATTTTCAAGCTTAAGAAAACTATTCATTTAATCAAATTATATACTATATATATATATATGCAATTTTGCGCGCAGTTCATCGCCATTCAAACATTTGTTAAAAGGCGTCAAAATGATTCTGTGGAGCTGTGTCTAACCAAGTTGAGAAGGTCCAAGCGGACTCCTCTGAAGAATTCCAGATATTGAATCCAGAAGAATCAATTGTTGGATTGCTAGCTTCTTACAGCTCTAATCGAGGTGATCTGGTAAGAAAGTTCAGCTTATGAAACATAAGCACCAACTAATGTGACTACGGCTTCGTTTGGGACAGTTTTCATACTGTTTTTTAAGACGGCTTTTTTAAAATTTTTGTATTAAAAACTGTTTATCTATGTAGACTTCGGTTGTTTAATATAAATTGTACTTCTCATTTATTGATCTGAAGGATAATTTGTTTTCAGGAATTAGTGTACTGCGCTAATGCCGATAGAGAGAAAGCAAGTTAGGACATCTTTGCAGCTGAGTCTAATGAGCTGTATGCTTTGTTGTATAAATGCAAAATGGAATATCGAGAGAATGTTCAATTGAGCTCGTTCAGATTACATCAACAAATTCTTTGTAAATCGCATGGTATGATCTCAACACTATCAATGCAAAAATGTCCTAACTTTCTCGTTTGTTGCAGTTTTTTTTTTTTTTTTAACTGTCTATTTCGATGAAAAAATTGCATAAAAATTATGCAATTTTTTTTTAAATTGTTTTGTAAAGTTGTTTTTGAGAAAGATGAATGGAAATTGTAACGGTTTTGTTTGGGATAGTTTTTTAATAACTTATCTTTTTTTTTGTGTTGATGAATCTTTATTACCCATTATGAAATATAGGAGTCGGTCAAACTTTATAATAAAAAAATATATGCTGTGGACTAATTCTTTCTCACTTTCATGATAAGGGTTTAGCATAATTAATGGCTTCATGATTTAAAATAACTGTTAATTAATTTAAATTAAAGACTAAGACCTTGATTCAAATATAATAAAAAAATATATGTTGTGGACTAATTGCATATTTTTAAAAAAACTTATATTTAAAAAGTAAATTTTATATAATATATAAGTAAATTTTACGATATTCTCAATGAAAAAATTTGTATCAATAATAATTGAATATTGAAAAAGACCAAGTTTTTCATTTCCAAATGAACAAAAGTAATCATATTCGTCTAAATAAGAAATAAAAATTAGATTTCGTCTAAATGAAGACACAAAAAGTCTTACAACATTCAAATTATATATATATGTACAATATATATAAACTTACAACTTTAATATAGTTGCTTTGTTGTTATTTTCTGAATAGCTAGATTGCGGTGCGTAACGCAACGTCATCAACGCACTTTGACGGAAGTCAAATTGGCCGTCCGAGGTGCCTGAGGGTTTATACATTTGCATCCGTGGCAACTGATGGAGATTAATTCGGATCTCTTCATGGTCTGAAGAATAGTCGTTTGGTTACGACGCACACTCCGTTTCTATAAGTTGGTAAAAGACAGTTGTTGAAGATACCGAGTTTTACAAAAAAAAAAAATTAAAAAATCTGGTAGTTGAAAATTATACTTATAACCTATTGTCCACTCAAAAGGCACTACCTTTTGTATCAATCTCATTAAAGGAATAGCAATACGAGAAATTTGTTCATAAATATTATGTAATATCCATGCATACCCATAAAGCTATGTACCTGAAATATGATAGTAGGTCTTGGCCTATTGGAAATTGCTTACACTTTCTGTGGATGTACAAAAATTTCTTCACTATTTAATTTATCATATGCCCCATAAAGAAAATGCTTTTAACTAGAATTCATATTTGAAGAATTTTGCATATAGTATGTGCAATCTCAATATCTCCAAAAAAATAATCCTTACATGTAAACATAAAAATAAATTGATCAAGATATATCTTGAATATTCTATTTATTAAATTCATAAAAATAGCAGGTGCATTAATCATCCCAAAAAATATGACTAAAAAATTATAATATCCATAATACCTGATGTTGAATGCAGTCTTGAAGGGTGTGGGTGTCCGTTGTGGGTGGGGGTGGGGATCTGCATTTGGGTGAGTGTGGGCAGGGTCGGAGCTAGAAGTTTTTATTAGTGAGGGCACAAATTAATGATTTTTCAAATTATTCTCAATGTGTATTTAAAATTTTAATAAGTAAAATAGTTAGAAAAAAAATAAAAATATACACTGAAATTTTCTAAAAAAAATTGAGCTACTCCCCAAAATTCATTTTCTTTTTTCTAATTTTACATATTTTCATATTCAAATAACATTAAAAAAATAGATTATATCATAAAAAATAAAACTTTAAATTTGCAAAATGTTTCAATCTAACAGTTTCATGGTTGGATCTAACAGACAATTCTTTATAATTTTCAAGAAGGAGAATGCTAGTTCGATTGTTATTTTAATAATTGATATTATATAATAGAACAATTATACTTACTTTTAAATAAAAAATAACTCACTTGAGTTAGTTTTGAGAATATCTTCTTAACAATATATATAACTGTTGGGTCCTGGAGTATTCGCGACGGTAGAGAAATATTTAGTTTAACGTCTTAGCATTGTACGAAGATCCAGCACACAAACAGATAAGTAAGAGGGTGTAGCATTCATAAGAGACACCAAAGTTTTTACGTGGAAAACCCCTAAAAAGGGGGAAAAACCACGGGGCCTGGCCCAGTTTGAATGAATCCACTAGTATTTGCAGTCGATTACAAATGAGGCCCTTCCTTGGGAGAAGGCCTTGGATTGATGTAGCAAATGTACATCATATAGATTGCATTACATGGTAAGAGTTACATATACAGGTTTGTTTGGCCTGAAGGACCGTG
>NW_021319205.1:1929594-2000124 GCF_001605985.2 Dendrobium catenatum | reverse complement strand
AGTGTGGCAGAGATGAGGTTGTTCAGGTGGCTGAGCTACTTTACCCTTAAAGATAGGATACAAAATGAGCATATACGTGAAAAGGTTGGAGTAGCTCTAGTAGAAGATAAGATTAGAGAGAATCGCCTTAGATGATTTGGTCACATAAAACGGCGGCCTTCCAATGACCCGGTTAGGAGAGTAGAGGTATTAGATTTGACTTATGTTAAGAAAGGTAGAGGAAAATCTAAAAAGACTTGGTTAGAAAATATTAGGAATTACCTTTCTTTGTTAGATTTAAACGAGAATTTTACCTTTAATAGGACACAATGGAGAAAAAGGATTCATGTAGCCGACCCCATGTAGTGGGATAAAGGCTTGATGTTGTTGTAGTTGTTGTTGAACTGTATCTGAGAGTCGCTCCACCTTGCTAGCTAGGTGCTCAAACTGCTCCCGGTAATCTGCTACTGATCTCTCCTGTGTTAGAGCAAAGAACTGCTCATAGAAGTCTCCTCCCCGATCATTTTGGAAACGCTCTATTATGCAGTCATTGAATTCCCTCTAGTTCCTGATCGGTTTCCTTTGGTCTCTCCACTAAAATGACGATAAGGCTTTCCCTTTCAAGCACAATCCCATTGCTGTCAGCATCTCCTCCTCCATCAACCCATTGACGGCGAAGTACCGCTCTACCTTGTAAATCAGCCCATACGCATCCTCTCATTCAAATATGGGCATCTTCAACTTCCTCACCTTCTAATCGCAACCATTTCCCCTGATCCTTCCATAGTTTCCTCTCTCCCAAGTGCTAGGTGTGCCCCATGTTTCCCGGTCTTCCCTTGCTTTGCCATAGTCCTAGCCCCCTTCGAAATCCCTCTTTCTTTCTTCAAAATCAGCACCTCGGCAGCCATAGTATCCCTCTTGGCGTTCCTCGTATCCACCTCCCCTTTCTTCCCTCTAGACAGGCTCCATATGGGGTCTTCTTCCTTCTCCTTCCAAAAGGGGAAGCGTCCCTGCCGCTATGGTCCTCAACCATCTCTTTTTTTACTTTTCCTAGGAAGTTCCTCTATGTGTCCCAATTTATTGAGCTCCTTCTCAATTTTGAACATGTTAGTCCTTGGAATAGCCGGTTTCATTCTAGCCGTAAATGTTAAAGGCTGCTTAAATCCCATTCTACCTTGCTTGCGAGTAGGCTTAAATTGCTTTGGGGCACTTTAACCTTGCTCAAATCCACCTGCTTAGGGATATTCAAATTCTGTTTACTTCCAATGCTCTCATTATTTCTACCTTGTGAGCGAGCATTCCTTCTTCGGCGTGGGGGGTACTTAAATTCAAGGGCCCAACTGATCATCAGTTCCCTGTGAACATTCCTCCCGGTTAACATTAACCGCATTTACTCCTTATTGTTCTTCTTCACTCCCCCCTTTATCACTATTTCCAGCAAATTTTAACTTGCTCCCACCTTCTGTTTTAACAACACATGACAAATTCTTCTTGGTTTGCATTATATCCGGCCTCACAAGGCTTCTCGCATTATGGTATGAGCTGCACTCCATCGATCCAACCTGCTTCAATTGATCACGATATCCCCTTGAACTTCAACTTTTGATGGACACATTTCCCTCCGATGCCCCACTTTACCATAGCCACAACACATAATGCCAATGCACTCATATTCCACTTTTGGTAGAATCTTGCATTCAGGCCATTTACCCAAATCCCTGGCTGAAGTTTGTTGGCCAAATTCATCCGAACACAAACCCGATCATATTCTCTTCTACCCAATTTCCTGTATGCGTATCAATCTAGAGAGGAACACCAATCCTCGAAGCAATCCTGGATATATTACATGCATCCCAATACTAAAGTGGAAGATTTGACAGCCTTGTCCAAACCAGGGAGAACAATCCTTCGATAGACGCCAGGGAGAAGCTCGGCGTCCAACTATCCAATCCAACAATGTTACCTCTGATGAACCAGGGACCTCCACACAACACCGCATCCCTAGCCTTAACCGATGCAAAAACACAAACAAAACAATCAAACCCAAGCGTAGTTAGCTGAAATTCACCAAATCTTCCTCATTGGCGCTGGATTTTTGACTTCAACAGGAAGTAAGATGCTTTTTTGCCCAAGATTTTCCCACAACTGCTCTATCCAGCATAGCCATATTACCCTTAACAAATTCTAGGTTGAGATCAACAGAGGTCCCATCGGTAGAGATAGCATTTATCTCCTCTGGGTGAAGGATCATAATATGTTCCGGCCTCCTCCACACATTACCCACACTAGCAGAGAACATAAGTCCTCTGTACACCGCCTTTTCCTTATCATTCCCTAAGCTTTCACTGGATTAACCCATAGCAGCATTTCCCCGAACATTTAAAGTGCCATTTAACGGATTCTTCAATCCAGTATCACTGGACCCTTCTCTGATCACCCCTACAGCATCTACAGCTAGTCCAACATCGGACGCAACACATTCACCATCCCTATCCATCTTGCCATTATCGGCATTACTCAGATCATATAGTTCAGAGCTTACCTCCATTGAACTATCCATCCCCACTATAGCAAATTCCGTATCGATCATCTCTTCCATCGCACCTCTGCAATCCCGATCAATTTCATTGTCTTCTATCTCCATCAACGAATCCATCCTGTGGAAGGTTGGATTATGTACCAACTTCACCTCCGAGCTCGACATAACCTCCTTAGCCACCCTAGGAGGGGAGTCCTCCAATTTGGAACCAACAGCTAAAGCCAGACCAAGTCCCCCCTTAACAGGCTGCTGCCCCATTATGGAATCCACATTGCGAGGCTTGGCCTCCCACCGTCCTTCTGCGGATCCATCCGATCCAACCTTACCAACATCCCGTGCTTTACCTTTGGTTTTACTCCCCATGTGTTTTCCAGGAGAACACTCCCCTGCTTTCTTCGATCCCCTAGCTCCGCCAATCGAATGCCACCGATCATTGCCACCAGCATTTCTGTCACCACAGCCTCCAGTTGAGCGGGAAGGTGACCTTCGGTCACCCCCCGCCATTCCCACAACTTCTCTCACTAAGTTTGCAAAGAGAAAAAATCAGGCAAAATGAGGCGATCAGAGAGAGAGAGAGAATGAGAGAGAGAGTGACTGAGAGAGAGAGAGATAAAGTGAGAGAGAGAGAGAGAGAGAATAAGAGAGAGATAGAGAGAGAGGGATAGAGGAAGGGAGAGAGATAGGGGTAGAGAGAGATATATAGAGAGATATAGGAATAAGAGAGGAATAATAGAGAGAAATGAGAGAGAGAGAGAGAGGAATAAGATAGATGGAGAAATGTAGAAAGAGTGTGTGTGTGTAAGAGAGAGAGAGAGATAGAGAGAGAGAGGGAGAGAGAGAGAGAGAGAGAGAGAGGAGAAGAGAGGGGAATAACATAGAGAGAGAGAGATGGAGAAAGGTAGAAAGAGTGAGAGGGAGAGAGAGAGGAGTAAAGAGATAGGAACAAGATATATATATATATATATATATATATATATATATAGAGAGAGAGAGAGAGAGAGAGTGAGTGGAATAAAAGAGAGAGTGAGAGGGATAGAGAGTGAAATAAAAGAGAGAGTGAAAGGGATAGAGAGAGTGAGAGAGAGAGAGAGAGAGAGAGAAAGTGGAATAAAAAGAGAGGAACAAGATAGATAGATATATAGAGAGAGAGAGAGAGCTGAATATCTGCATTTACATTAAAATGAAGTAAAACTAATTACAAGTAAGCTATCAAGTAAAACTATACCCTATCACTCTCCTCCATCAACAAAGTTAACAATGTTGAGGGGAACTCATTATTCACATCATATAAAGAAAAGCTACCAAACAAAGCTAAATGGGAATAGTAATTAGCAGGAAGATTACTGTCCCGAGGAATATAACAAAAAAGAACCTGTTTAAACTCCATTAGGAAGGAGAGATCTGGACCATCCACTTTGGAATGGACTTTATTCTGGCGATCATTCAAGTTTTACAGCCATCGAATAGCATTTATACTATCCCCTTCTATAATAATCCCCTCAAGCTCAAACATCTAGTCCAGCAACACTTCACGGATAGCAGCAGCAGCCATGGCTTCAGCTTGTAAAACATTCCAATGCTCCATCCTCCTACCAGCCCCAACCCCACCTGATTAGATGGCATTAAGGAGGCATCTACATTAAATTTTAGCCAACCTGGGGGGGGGGGGGGGGGGGGGGGGGGGGGGGGGGGGGGGTACCACAGTTTATGAGAAAGCAACCCAATAGGCAGATTGTTACCCCATTGCTCCAGTATTGGCCATTTAAACGGCTTCGGTCAAAAAGAAAGCACCGCAGCAGCTATCACAGCCGGAGATCTACACCTACGCTGGTGCTTCATATCGTTTCTAGCTCTCCACACCTGATACACCATATAATGAAAAATATGACCCAAAACAGGATTCTTCTCAGCACATATAGAGAGCACAGTAATCAGTTCAATGGAGTTCACACTGGGCAACACAAAGCCCCATTTTGCCAAAACAACGATCACCTGCTTCAATTTAGCACATTGAGTAGTACAATGATCAAGATTTTCTTCCACATTACAATCCCATGGGCATTGTGAGTTGTCAGCCAGTTTCCCGCAGAAAAGCCACTAAGCAGTTGTCAGCCAGTTTCTCGCTCCATCCTGGATAACTGTAAAACCCAGAATTCATCATTTGAGTGCGTCGCACGCATATCAATGCGCCGCAATGAACTTAAGTGAAATTTTGATGTCGTCGGAATTCAACGAAATAAATTTTATTAAATTCGTCACAAAATTTTGATCGAAACCGTATTAAGAACTTATATCCAATTTTGCACGGGTTTAAAATGAAAATTCGTCGAAGTTCATTTAAGTACTATTTGACCAAATCTTCCATTTTTGTCCTTAATGAAATAAAAGAGAATTAATGGGAAGAGGGGTACATGCGTCATTTGGATATCCCTCTCCCTCTTAAGTCAAAACAACGTTTAGGGACCGAAATATTTTGGTCCCTTGTGTGTTTTTTTTTCGGCCGTGAGAGAGGAGCGGGCGGAAGAGGAAGGAGGCGACGGGAGGGCTCAATCAGCGGCTCTCCGGCGACGTAATTAGGGGGAAAACAAAGGAAAAAGGCTAGGGAAGATAAATGTAAGCTTCTCATGCAAGAAAAATGAAACTTTCTTGAGTTTTATTGAAGTAAGAAATTTTAGGGTTTGATTAACTTAGGGATTTCTTTAGAAAACCCTTAGGGCTTACTTAGATATATTGTTTTATGCCCTAAATATGAAGATTTCTTAAAGGATAACCTAAAATCTGAAATTATGGTTTCTCTTTTTATGTTTTATTTTGTAGGGATTGTTAGAAGAATGTGAGGGAAGGGTTTGGATTAAGAAATGCAAAGTTTTCTTAAGCAATTTTAATTTTAAAATTTTGGGAAAGCTTAGGGTTTTTCCTAACTTAGGGATTCTAGGGTTGCATGTTCACTAAAGCTATTCCTAATGATTGAGAGATGTCTCTAAATAATAGAAATTGAAATTTTGAGAAAAAAATAATTTTCTTAATTATTTTATGATTTAATTCCAAAAATAATAATGTCTTAATTATATGTATAGGGTAGGGGAGTAAATTATAAGCGTTTGGAATGAAATGAATGAAATTTTAGGTCCTCATAATTTAGGTTTTAATTAAATCCGAAAATGTTATATTAAAATTTCAATTTTTTTCTTAAAGAAAATGAATGTTTAAATTGTGGTTCATGAAGAAGTAATAAAGTGTGATACTAAGCATGCTTTAGGTGTAGGGATAGTGGGTTATGCTTTAACTAAAAGAATGGGCCTAAGAGGATTAAAGAGGATAAGTAATTATGATCATTAACTAAGAGAATGTATAGGATGTAACTAAGAGAATGTATAGGATGTAACTAAGAGAAGTATAGGGTGTAGCTATAGTGGTATATGGATTTTTAGATTTCTATAAAAACTAAGAGAAGTGGTTATTGATATTTTTTTTTGTACCTTTTGCTTTAGGTATTGAACCTTAGAAGAAGACGGTTAATAGGAAATTGTGCGAAGAGAAGTTGAGCGAAGAAACCTCAAGGTAAGTGACCCTACATTCTAGAGAACATGTTCATTTTTCTTATGTATATAATTCCTTATATCGTTGTTATATTCAAGTTAGCATACGAGATAGAAATTTTATGTTCATATGTCTATATGCCATGTTCACATGTTCCTTTAGTCCTCAATGGTTTAAATCATATGTTATTTGGATAAAGCTCCTTAAATCATGTGCATCATTTTATCTTCATGCTTAAATCAAAATAAATCATATATATGATTCATGTTATTCTATTCTATTGAGATATATAAAATGTATAACTTGTGATTGTTGATGGCGGAGTACCAATATGTGGCTCTTGGAGCAAATATAGCCTTTGAGGCAATATAGAAAGAAAGGAAAATGATATGACCATTAAATGTGTACTTGATAAGTACAATTCGATACTCCGGGACGGATGTATATGATACGAATAAAAGAATAAGCATATGATTGCATAGATCTCATGTCAAACATATAGTAAACATAGTACATGGCTTAAGGCATACACTAGCACATGTTCTCCACCTACATATTGTTTTCTTTTCTATGCATATGAACTTTATATGTAGTTGTCATTTGCTGAGCGTAGCTCACTCCCTAACTTTGGGAAAATTTCAGGAGAACCTTCTCAAAAGTGATGGCGGAACACCCGAGGTTTACATATAGTCGACGCGCAACGGGTGACAGGTTCTTGTTTTTTTTTTTAGTTATAGCTACTTCTTTTGGGTGGTTTTGTCATAGCATGGATAGATTAAGTTTATAACCACCTTGTACATGAACTTCCTTTTTGTAATGGTTTGAATGTTAAATACATGTTTTGGAAAAAGTTTAGAGTCGCTTTTATATTCCTATTAAAGTCTTTTGGAATTGTTATATATGAAATATGATGATTAAATTGTTTTGAACGTCCAATTCCGTTCTCGCCTCGTATTTACGCGCTAATCGGGCCAGATCATGACAATAACCTTCCAGGTAGTAGAAATCTTATACCCTTGAGTATTATCCCAAAGCCTCATACCATATTTAGTCAACAAAATTTTATACAAGGAAGAATCAGGATGTTGGAGCAGTTCCCATACAATCCGAGCGCGGAGAGCACCCTTCCAGACGAGAAGATCATGAAACCCGAGGCCTCCTTGATTCTTCGATTTGCATAGTTCCTGCCACCCCACATAATGCATACCTTTTCTATTTGGGTCCTTTTGCCAAAGAAACCGTCTCCCCAACCTCTCAATACAGTTTAGAACCCTGTTAGGAATGACAGTATGAGTCATAAGATATATAGGGATTGACAATAAAGACGTGTTAATCAGTAAAGCTCTACCCGCCAACGAGAGCTATTTTTTGCCCCACACAATCATCTTCTCTTGAGCAGCCTTCATCACCTTAGCAAAGTCTGCAATAGCAAGTTTCCTCATGACCAAAGGAAGTCCAAGGTATTCAAGAGAGTCCACGTTTCTGTATTTCATCAATTTGGCAAGCATTCTCTTTTTCCAATTAGGACATTTCTTATTAAAGAGAATAGGATACTTACCACAATTAATCCTATGACCTCTCCAACTACAATAGTCATCTAGCAGACCCATAATATGAATAGCATTAATGCGGTTGCAGCAAAAACAAGAATATCATCAGCATACGGTAAATGCGATATTCTATCAGTATCTTTAACAATATGGATCCCAAGTTGCCCTCCCCTCTGCCGAAAAGCTTTGGATAGTAGTTCTGAACATATAATAAATAGATATCGTGACAACGGACACCCTTGTCGAAGACCGCTCTTGGCATTAATCCACTGGGTTTGACTTCCATTAATAAGAAGGGTAAATTGAGGCCGAGTGACACACTACATCACCCACAGAATGAACTGCTCCTTAAATCCCATAAGCTTCATGACTTTTTCTAAAGTCTCCCATGACATACAGTCGTAGGCTTGCTCCATAACAACTTTCAAAGCCATCAACCCAGACTTCTGAGTTGAGCATTTGAATTTGTACATCATCTCCTAAGCCAGCATCCCCTGGCTAGATATCGACCTTCCCGAAACAAATGCCCCCTGCTCTTCACTGATAATACTGCTCAACACAGGTTTAAGGTGGTTAATCAATACCTTGGCCACTATCTTATAAAAAGACTGGCATAAACTGATTGGCCTAAACTTAGAATGCATATTTGCATTATCAATCTTTGGAATAAGGACCACCATTGTATCTTTCTAGCTTTCACACATAGAGTTAGTCTCAAAGAAATAAAGAATAGCACGGGTAACATCACCTTTAATAATGTCCCAATAAAACTTTAAGGAAGAATTAATACCGTCAATACCCGGAGAACGATTCTTCCCTAAGCTAAAAATAGCTTGGCGGGCCTCCTATTTAGTGATCTCCCCCTCCAAACTATCACTTAGTTGTTCCGGGACCCTTTCTTGACTCACAAACTCTGGCCAATTATCCAAAACAACTTGCCTTTCTCTCCATTTCATCATAAAAGAATTCCAAAATTCTTCCTGGATAAGGATCGGATCGGTGATGCTATTTCCAACAGAACTTTGAACTTCAACAATTCTATTTCCTCTTCTCCGAGCAGATGCCGATGAGTGGAAGAAGTGAGAATTAGCATATGCTTCCTCAATCCATTTAATCCTCGCTCGTTGCCTCCACCATGTAGCCATACGAGCCAATGTAGAATTCAGCTCAGAGGCTTTCCAGCTTAGCTCCTCATCCTGCTCCATACTCAAATCATCACCTGAGCTCTCTAGGATTTAGGAGCTCCTCAATACGGCCTTTCAGCTAAAGCTTTAGCTCCCCGAGCTCTTTCAATTTGTTTCGGCTCCAGAAAAACAAAACTTTAAGTGTTCTAGAGCATTTTTGGTTCAACACCTCATTAGGTTGACCATAGTCATTCTTTGTCCAGTTCTTCCAGACAAGCTTCCTGGTAATCGGGTACGTCATCCAGATGTCTTCAAATCTCAGCCATCTGCTTCCAGGTCTCGGTGAAACAGGAGTTAGATTCAGCAACAAGGAACAATGATCCAAAGCAAGTCGAATAAGGTACTTAACTGTTGCCAAAGGAGCCAAACGAAGCCCTTCTGAGTTCATCAAAATTATGTCAAGTCTAACCCAAATCTTGTTGTTGCCACTCTTATTATTCGACCAAGTATATCTTGGTCCCACGAAGCCCAAATCATGCAAATCATTATCCACAAGGAAATCAGCCATCTCCTGAGCTCCCACCGAGTAGCTGAATCTTCTTCCACCCTTCTCACTTTCATCCAAACAATAGTTAAAATCTCCCCCCATTATCACAGGAATATCAGAACTAATCATTGAACCAATAGAATTCCACATCAACCGACGAGTGTAGTAATTTTTATTAGCATAAAGAATAGCAACAAACCACTTCTGTTGATTGGGTAAAATTGATCGGCCAATTATGGCCTGATCCATAGTCATACATACTTCAAACTGTGTGATGTCCCTTCTCCACAATACAAGTAGACCTCCCGATTTACCCATCGCAGGGAAATGGAAGAAGTCCCAATCACTGCCAATGAGTCTATCTACCTCAATTATGCTATTATCTTCAATCATGGTTTCAATTAACCCTACAAAACAGACCTCATTGCTGCCAATGAGGCTTCGCAGGTAGTATCTCGTCATCTTCTTACGGGCACCCCTGCAATTCCAGATCAACATAGAAGACATTAATAAATGAAAGGGGAGGCGTCCCCGCCGCCAGTGTCTTCTATGACCTCCTTCTTCCTCTTCGGTGGGAGCTCTGCAATTTTTCCCAATTGGCTCAACTCCTTTTCAATCTTATATCTGTTATGCTTAGGCATAACAGGTTTTATACCTGCCGTAAAAGGCAGAGGCTTCTTAATGCCCATTTTAATTTGTTTCTGGGTTGGCTTCATGTTCCTTTAGGGTTCCTTAATCTTACGCAGATCCACTTGAGGAGGGATATTTACCATATGCTTATTACCGTTATTTTCTTGAGGCCTGCTTTGAGAACAGGCACTCCTACGCCGGTGTGGAGGAACTTGAATCCACGGCCCAACCAAATCCCCTTCCTCCTGAGCATCAACATTCCTCACAGTGGTATCAAGACCTTTCTCTTGCTGTCTCCACCCCTTTACCTTTATCATCACTATTATAAAATTTCTTTTGGTTCTCCCCTTCAGTTTTAAGCACTCAAGGCCCATCCTTCTTAATATTCTCCGCTGCAGGCCTTCTAATGTTATGTATACTTTGAGCAGAGCTACCCTCTCCCACTCCTCCAATCTTCATCTATACACCCTACTTTTTCATACCAGATTCTCCTTGGCCAGTAGCTTTTGATGGGCACAGCTCCTTGCGATGTCCCACCTTACCACAACCATAGCAAAGAAGACCAATACCTTCGTACTCCACCTTCTTGTAAAACTTTCCATACAACTCATTGACCCAAACTCTTGAATGTAATTTATTGTCCAAGTTCATCCGAATGCAAACCCGTGCATATTCCTGTCTCCCCTAATTGCCCGTCTGTGCATCAATCCAGAGAGGAAGTCCTATCCTCGAAGCAATTCGGGATATATTACTAGCATCCCAATATTGTAACGGAAGGTTAGGAAGTCGTATCCAAACAGGGGATGAGAGACCCTCCATAGATGCCGGAGAAAAATTTGGCGTCCACCTGTCCAACCCCACGATGTTTCCGCCAATAAACCAGGGCCCTCCACACAAGACAGCATCCCTGGCTTCAATCAAAGAAAAGATACAAACGAAACAGTTGGATCCCAACGTACTGAGCTGAAAATCACCAAATCTACCCCACTGTCTCAAGATCTCCGACTTCAGCATTAATTAAGAAGATCGTCTCACCAAAATCTTCCCAACAATCGCTCTATCAAGCATAGTCAAATTATACTTCACACAGTCCAAATCAAGATCTACAGAAATCCCGTCTGCCGTGACAACACATATTTTCTCAGGATGGATGATCGGAATATGTTCTGGCTTCCTCCAAACATTTCCAACACTTACAGTGAATAACGGGCCTCTATTCTCCGTCTTCCTTTCAAGGTTCCCCAATCCTTCTGCAGCACTTTTAGCAGCAGCATTTCTACAACCACTTGAAGTACCAATCAAAGAATTGTCTACTTCAGAGGAGCAGACTCTGCCCCAATTCCACCGACTGTATCTACAGCCTCCAATCTGACCTCCGATACCGGATCATTACCGTCCAACCCAGTATTGTCCATTACATCATTATTCACATCATTTAGAATAGACCTTACCTCCATCGGCTCATCCAATCCACCCGTAGCAGTCTCCATATTAATCATCTCATCCATCCTTGTTTTGAGATCCAGATTACCAGCGTTAACCTCCACATCCATTGACGAATCCAACTCCTGGAATGTCGGATTAAGAACCACCTTCAACCCCGAATCCATAACCAGATCCATATTCTCTTTTGGAGGAGAGTCCAATTATATTCTAGGAGATTTAGAAGAGCCATTTCCGCCCCTGGCTAACTGCTGCACCATTTTGGAATCCAAGTTACTAAGCTTCGCCTCCCACTGACTTTTCAGAGATCCATCGGATACGCCTCTACCAGCTTCTCGTTTCTTTCCCTTAGCATTACTCCCCGTGATCTTACTAGTAGAGCAATCTCCTACCTTCTTCAAACCTCTCGAACCACCGCTCAAATGTCTCCGATCATCGCCACCAGCATTTTCGTCACCACCTTCGGTCACCCCCCGCCATCCCAATTTTTTCTCTCACTAAGTTACGCCTAGAAAGAGAAAGAAATGGGATGAAATGATGCTTGAGAGAGAAAGTGAGGGAGGGAGTGAGAGAGAGAGAGGGAGAGAGAGAGGGAGAGAGGGAGAGAGAGAGAGAGAGAGAGAGAGAGAGAGAGAGGAATAAAGAGAGAGGAACAAGATAGAGAGAGAGAGAGAGAGAGAGGAATAAGAGAAGAATAAGAGAGATGGAGAAAGGTAGATAGAGTGAGAGATAGATAGATTGAGAGAGAGAGAGAGAGAGGAAAAGGGAGAGGGGAATAACATAGAGGGAGAAAGGAAGAGAGTGAGAAAGGAGAGAGAGAGTGAGAGAGAGAGATAGAGAGAGAGATGGAGAGAGAGAGAGAGAATGTGAGAATGAGTGACAGAGAGAGATAGCTAGATAGAGAGAGAGGAATAAGATAAATAGAGAAAGGTAGAGAGAGAGAGGAATAAGATAGAGTGAGAGAGAGAGAGAGAGAGAGAGAGAGAGAGAGAGAGAGAGAGTGTGTGTGAGTGAGAGATAGAGAGAGAGATTAAGAGAGAGAGAGAGAGAGAATGAGAATGAGAGAGAGAGAGGGATAGAGGAAGGGAGAGAGATAGGGGGAGAGAGAGAAAGGGAGAGCAAGAGAGAGGGAGAGAGAGATATATAGGAATAAGAGAGAGAGAGAGAGAGAGAGGAATAAGAGAGGGGAATAAGATAGATGGAGAAATGTAGAAAGAGTGTGTATGTGTGTGTAAGAGAGAGAGAGAGAGATGGAGAAAGGTAGAAAGAGTGAGAGAGAAAGGTAGAAAGAGAAAGAGAGGGGGGATAGAGAGAGAGAGGGAGAGAGAGGGAGAGAGATGGCCGAACATTTGCAATCGCATTCATGAAAAAAAGGAAATTACAAACTTCGAAGAAAAGCTACTGGCCATTAGTGCTCTCAAAAAAGGAAAAACCGCTATCTTCCTCAAGAATAGCAAAAAATTCTTGAGGAATACAATGGTTGAAACTATCCCTAGTATTCCAAAAAAAAAGAACTATCTATGGCCCTTTGTGCACAAAAATGGGTAGCTTTGTTGAATCTTCTATAGGTATGCACAAAAATCACTTTTTGAAACAACCTGATGCAATTCAGTTCCTCACACTCCCTCGGCTGCAACTTCCATTTCCCCCTTTCTACAAAATCTTGCATATGCTTGATCACTCCAGCATTATCTCCTTCCAAAATCACTCCATTCAACTCATACATCCAATGTTGGAGTAGTTTATCAATGTATTGAAAAGCCAACAATTCCACACGCGAGCTGTCCCAATGCGTTAAGCTCTAGCCAGCCGCAACCACCAACCTCCCACCATTGTCATGGATGACAATACCAATCTCCCCAGCATTCGAGTTATGCAGAGCTCCATCTAAGTTTATTTTCAACCAATCTGAAGGGGGAGGACACCAAGAGAGCATATTAGACAATCTAAGGGATAAAATAAAAAACTAACAGATTTTCAATTGCAGCAACATCACAGAATATAGACCATCCAGAAATTGCCCTATCCCAAATCCAAGTGTCATTAAGAACTTCAATATTCTGTCCATTGCAAATATTCCAGCGAACCGAGCTATGTAAACTACTAGCCCCGTCACAAATGATCCTCCCACAATTGGAGATCCCTCTTCTCATCTCATACTCCCAAGGGTTACCACAATATTTATGTTTAAAACACCTCTATAGTAATCCCTCAGGCTTATAGATAAAGTCCCAAGTGATTATGGAACGCAAAGGCCCGATCCAGTCAATAGACGCATGGAACCCAAGGCTCCCAAGACGTCTCAGTTGAGTCATGCCTTCCCAAGCTAGATAATATAAGCTTTTATGAGTAGAGTCTTTGTCCCATAAAAAACTGCGACAAACCTTCTCAATTTTGTTTAGGACACCTTGGAACAACAATATGGGTCATCAAGTACACTGGACTCAGCAACAACACAAAATTAATAAGTGCAATACGTCCAGCCATAGAGAGATGTCGAAACCCCCACTTCAGAGTACATTCAACAGCTCTCTAAGTTAACGAAGCAAAATCCTTCCTAGTGAGCCTTCTCATGGCCAACTTGATGCCCAAGTAGTCCAGCTCATCCACCTTGCAGCACCCCATCAATCTAGCCAGCCGAAACATTGTAGTGGAAGGAGTCCTCCTACTAAAGAGAATGGCTGACTTGTTCGTGTTGTCCGTTGGCCCATCCAAGAATAGTAGTCCTGGAGAATGGATTTAAGCTTCTCAGCATTGGGAATAGAGGCACCTGCAAAAAATAAAATATTGTTAGCATAAAGGAGGTGGGAGACAGAAGGTCCCCCACCACAGATAGGAACACCGAGCTCTCTGAATTTCTGCTGAAAGAGAGCATACAACAGCTCAGAACAAAGGATGAACAAGTAGGGTGACAAGGGGCACCCCTAATGGAACCCAGACCCTGCAGTGATCGCCTCCGTAAGTTGCTCATTTATAAGAATAAAGAACTTAGGATCCTTGACAAAGCCGAGCACCCAAGTACAAAATCTAGGAGGAAAGCCCATACGGCTCATAACCATCTCCAAAGTCCTCCAACGCATCTTGTCATAAGCCTGTTCCATGTCAACTTTCAAGGCCAAAAACCCCTTCGTCGACTTTGAGACCTTAAATTTGTGCATCAGTTCCTCTCCTAGCAAGTAGTGATTAGAATTAGAACGCCCCAAAACGAATGCCGCTTGTTCCTCCGATATCAAACTTGGCAGCACACCCTTAATCCGGTTCACAAGCACCTTCACAACAATCTTATAGATTGTCTGACATAGACTAATCGGTTTAAACTTGGAAGGATGATCCGGGCTCACAACTTTAAGCAAGAGTACCACTACCGTCTCCTTCCAATATGAATCCATCAACCCATAAGTGAAGAATTCCAAGCAAGCCCTCAAAACCTACACTCCAACAATATCCCAATAAAACTTGAAGAACGAGGCCGTGATCCCATCTCTCCCAGGAGCTTTATTTCGGCCCAGAGAGCTAATAACAGCCCATATTTCCTCCTTGGTAACTTCCGCGTCGAGCATCCCTGCAAACTAAGCCAAATAAGTTATTTGGGATTCCAGTGAAGACCACCCGACCTCTACAATGCCCTGTTCTTTCCATTTCTGCTCAAAAAAAACTGAAGATAGTCTTGGCAATGTCCCTTTGTTCAGACACCACCGTCCCATCCACTTGTCTAATGGAACCAATGCTCTTGGCTCTCCTCCTAGCTGAAGCCATAGAGTGAAAAAAATGAGAATTACTGTCACCTTCCTCAATCCACTTTACCTTAGCGCGCTGCCTCCACCATGTCGTAAGACGAGCGAGAGTGCCATTTAGCAACTGAACCTTATACCGCAGGGATTCCATCTGGGCATCAGTCAATCCCAACAACAAACACTCTAGTTCCTGTAAAACCTTAATCTCTTTGTACAGATCTTCCTTCAGTTGAGTAAGCTCCTTAAATTTGTTCTTACTCCAAAAGAACAACGCCTTCAAAGTCCTTTAACATTTCTTCTGAAGCTTAGCCGCTTCACTACCCGTGTCCTCCACCCTAATAAAGGTGAGTCCACTGTATGATATATGGAGATATCCCCCCACAATTGCCTTTACTGTATCTCTCTGTGTCCCCATAAACCACAACAACCTCCCACTCAATATTATTGGCCATAGTACACTTCTCCATGATACACTGTTTGCTTTGAAATAAAACATGAAAAGAGACATCAGCAAGCTTCCAAAGAACAAGAATACCTCCGGCTCTGCCAGTAGTCGGTTGAAAAACAAATTCCCAATCCCTCACAGCAATTCTGTAAAATGTCTTTTCTACAAACAAGCTCCCTTTTAGTCTCAGGCAAACCAATGAGACTAACCCTGTGCTCCCCAATGAGGTGCCATAAATAATTGTCCATCTCCTTACGAGCACCTCTACAATTCCAATATAAGAGACTAAACATTATCCACTAAAGGGGAAGCGTCCCCGCCGCACTTTTCTCCATTGAGTAAATCTGGCCCATAGACAAAGGCCCTATCTCCCAGTTCCACACTAGTATCCCGTTCACGCCCAGAGTTTTCAATGACATTAACCAAATGGTCGCTGGTTGAGAGAGTCAACACTTCATCTGCCGCCATGTTTCTTCTGACCCCAGGAAATTTCTACAACGGTTCAAAAACTTTGACTTCTTTAGTGAACCGGGCCTTAGCCTTTCTATCGTGCTTGTCAGTAGCCTTTGCCACCTTAGCCTTATTATCAGAGAAATTTAACACTTTGGGGACCAACAACTGCGAGGGAGAATCCACAGGATTCCTCCAATTCCTCAACCTCTTCGATCCCATGCTCCGAGACTGAGCAAGATCCCCTTTACCAACGTGTCCCCCACTCGGCTGCACATTGCAGTGCATACTATCCCGACCATCAACAGGCACCTGAAGCTGTGGCAAACCTCCAACATCCCTCACAGGCCCCCATCCCCCAGCTAAAGATTCCTTACTCTATAACATTTCCACACCTTCAGGATCAGCAACCCGGCTGTTAGCCTGAAAATTACAAACAGCCCCCTCCTCAATGGCCACACCCTTGCCCATGGCATTAAGCCCCGTCTTATTCTCACCCACTAGATTCACATCCATGGCTTGAATCTCATCTACGTTCTGTGCCTTAGCAACTTCTCGCCAAACAGCTTTCTTATCCACAGTTATAGTCGGACCAGCTTGTCTAACATTGGACGTTTGTGATTTGTTCCCAGGTTTTCCAGAGCTGGGACGTTTTCTCCTAGTGACGATAGTCCATTCCCCAAAGTTCTTATCAACAGCCCTCGACACCCCATTAGGCACACTATCTCCAGAGGCCGGATTGACACTACAATCTCGATCTACAGCCCCCTCCTCATGCCTAGAATCAGCAAATCCAACCTGTTCCTGCAATGGAATATCCTTCTTGGCCTACTGCAAGGGAGGAGAGCACACTTCCAAACAACAGTCAGCCTTATGGCCCACTCTACTACATTTCAAACATATCAGAGGTATTCCTTCATACTCAACTGGTTGGAAGAAAGTTCCACTCAAGCCTTGGGCCCACACCCCCTTAGGTAATTTCTTTGACAAGTCCAACCGGACACAAATACGTGCAAACGCACATCTATTCCACATTTTGGTCTGCTCATCCATGAATAGCGGTTCCCCAATCCCGACAGCCAACCTCGCCAAATTAGCCTCATCCCAGTACTCCAAAGGAAGGTTAGAAAGCCTAATCCAGACTGGCGAATAGGCGGATTGCCATTATTAGCAAGAAAGGAACAACCTGCCGTAATAAAACCCAGCAACCAAACTAAGAGATTCCAACCAACCACCACCTAAATTACCCCAAAGTAACCCAACCACAGTAAACAAAACATAAAGCCACACCCAGCCTTGCCCCTAAACAACCTCCCAGATAAGAGGAACCATAGAGAAACCATCAGTACACTCCCAACAAACATCGGGTAGCAGAATCAGTCAAGCACAAAGCACCTTACACACACCTCCAAACCAACACCTAGAGAATTGGGACCAGAACAATAATGAATACCTACTAATACTAATAACGAAACAAAACTATAAAGATAAAAATAAAAAACTCCCCAACCACACATAAGATAGTACAATAATAATAAACTCCACACCGTACCATCCAATTCAACTAAGCAAATCATTAAAAGGATAATCACGCAGAACAAAATAGAAATACCAAAATAGTAATACACCCAAGCAGTTAGGGAATCTAAGGTAAAAGAACCATAAGACGTATAACCAAGCAATTAATAGACAAAATAACACAACCAAGACCAAGTAATAAATGAATAAAATGGCTCCGGTAAACACAATCCAGCAAAACCTACCAGCTAGTCAAAATTGTGGTAATCTCAAGGCAAAAATCAAGGTCCAATGAACAAAACACATTAAATTCTAATATAAGGGGTACCAATTTTATCCAATCTAAGAAGCCCTTTTAAAAGGTCAGGTAAGTTATTAGCTGAAAAAATAAATGAAGTAATCAAAATCATAACCCTAATTAGCCAACCATTCAACACAGGCATTCCACTCCATATACACATGAGAGAAGGAGGCATTAATATAGAACATTAACTATTTAATATCCCTCACAAAGTAAAAAATATTAGAATTGAAAATGTAATCATCCAGATTATTTAAGCCCCCTAACATCTTGTGCACATGAGATCAATCGAACCAATATTCTCCAAGGCATGGGATCACACCTTCAGCCCCCGTGTGCATCAAATAGCTAAGAACATCATCTAAATGGCGGATATTTCCATTTGTAAGGACTGGAATCCTGACAGCATTATTTACTGTTGGAATAGATTGTGGTTTGATAATAGTTGGTTTCTACTATATGTGCTTCTTCTGTAGTGATGGCTCCATTAATGGCTTCTATTCCGATCCAAACAGTTGGTAAATTCCATCACCGAAATGAAGCATCTTTATGAGTGTTTGATGAAACTATCTTATTTGTTCATGATGATTTTCTTTAATATTGTCTTTGATGTTTTGTGATAGATTTTTCTCGCCCATAAAGTTTCCTTATTTGAAAAACTACAATATTTATGCATCTAACTTGATAATTAATTTCTACAAGTCAAATCTGGATGTTGTCATTTTGAAAGCTGTTGAAGAGGAACCAGAGCTAAGCTTGTTGCATCCTTCTAGTGAACTGTTCCAATATGGATAGCATTCGTTTTAGTAGCAGCTTATCTAAGATTTTCGATTATATAGATAGGATGGAGTGATTTTCTCTTCCGAATGCACAAGCTTTGTTAAATGTGATTATAGATTGATGTTGTCATTTACCTCTGAGAGAGCTGATTTTGTAATTTGATATTTATTTGCATAAAAGTTAATGAAAGATTTTTATGTTAACTAGATGTTATCATTTTGTAAACATTAAGATTTTATGATTAATGATTTCTGATATCGCATTTTTTATGTTAATTGATGGATGTATTTGTAAAAGCATATAAATGAATATAGTTTTCATTTTCTCCTAGCAAATTCTTGACAATGATATTAAAGTTTGAATATAATTTTTTTGGATTCTATGCTTTTTATTATTGTTACTTTAAGCTAATAAAATGTGTTATTAATCTATTATGAAATTTATCTAACTAATTGCAACATAAAGGAGTGATGGATTTATCTTAATTGTTATAAACAAGGCATAATAATTGGATAATAATATTTTTTACTAAATATCATAACTTTTATAACCATAAATATATATTAAAACATCATGAAATTAAAGGGGCATGTGATTCATTAGGTCGATCATTTTGTGAACAATTTTTATTTTGGTCGCTAAAGGGAAAATGTAATAAATAAAATTAATTATTAAAATTATTAAATAGCATCCAAATAAATATTCATTAGCATCAAAAAAAAATGTCGCTAATATGTCCAATTTTAGCGAGAAATACTAATTAGTGGTCGCTAAAAGCCTCAGTGACAAAGCTGCTGCGACAAATTAGTGACCCACATATTTTTTGTCGCTATTTGCTTTAGCATCCAAATTAACATTTTTAGCGACCAATTTTGTTAGTCACTAATTACCCATTTCTTTGTAGTGATTTTAAGCGCCTATATGGTTAGCTCGATCTCCAATCTAGACTAGGATAAGATTTGTACTACATTAGCAAGGTACATGTCACTATAGTTTAGTGCTCAATTTAGACTTAGGATCCGGGACGAATTCAAAATCATAAGACCCTAATTTCTGGAATATAATCCCAACTTTCTAATAAATCGACAATTTGAATTAAAATTTTCTTCAATCAAAAAATTAAAGCCCAACACATAGGGTAGATTGAGACATTTTTGAATTGCTTCAAAATCCTAAATGTCTCCTACTTCTCTTCTGTTGACCCCTAAAAATAAGTGTTCAAAACTTGATCCAATCCCAATAGGAATTCAAACTTTATTCCCTTTGTTCATTCTCATTAAATTAATAATTGACACAACATGTCAGTATAAAAAAAAATTAGTAATTCTTATATTCAAAATAGCTTGTTGAGCTAACCTTTCCCTTTTAGTAAACGTTGTTAGGGAGATTTATTAGACAGCACGGCTTTTCACAAAATAAAGTGCTTTGAAATTTCAATCAATTATGCTAAAGTTTCACCGATTATTATTAGTGAAAATAATTTTCTATGTTACATGCCACTAAAAAACCTAATGTTGATCAATTATTTTTTTTTATATCATATGCTCCTTTATTCTATAAAGCTTAGTGTTGAAAATATTATAATTGTGTGCGTAAGAAGAATTGAGAGAATTATATTAAACTCATTTGAAAAATAACTTAAATATGATGGCTTAACAGTTATCCGTACCATAAAGCTATAAAATGACAGATTGTTTCGAGTAATATCATGCCCTTATCCACACTGATGTATAACAATTATGGTCGAGAAAGCACATTTTGAGGATAATTTCTCGTGGGGTAGGGTTTAGAGCTCTATGGTTAATTAAACTGATAGACATAAAACTAATTTATTAAAGTAGTTGAGATGACCATCGCAGAGCCATGGCACCTCTGACGATTATTCATTCAATTCCACGACCTCCTAAGGCTATCCGTATTATATTTCTCTATTTCGATATTTTCTTAATCATTATCCACTAAAGAAATTATATATATATATATATATATATATATATAATTTAAAATAAAATCTTATATTTTGTTATGATCAATGAAATGAACAGTGCCTACAAATTTCATGATATGCATATCAATAATATAAATAGATAGCCAATGATTAAGAGCCATAAGATCAACTATAGAAAAATTATTTAAATATAACTCCGTTAGAAGATTCAATTTCTGTTTATCATAAATAGAGAATAAATTATTTGGATTTATGCTTGTCACACAAAAAACTAACTTATAGTTGATTCGAAGAAATAATTATTTGACTCTTGAAATTGAATATCAACTATTTTGTAAAATTATTCAACACGATAATAAGAAAAAGTTCATTATTTCTTCACCTCTTCACATTGATCATAGATAAGTCTTGATGCATCATTTATATTGGTAACATCAATTTCAAAATTATTACAAAACCGTGACACTTCATCCAGTAACTACTCCATCCATGCTCTCTCATCTATAGCCATTGTTTTGATACTTATACAAATTTTAAATGTTTTTATCTTTCTTTCTAAGGATTATGTCAACTCATTTAAGATCCCCCAAGTAACAATCATTAATGCATTGTGAGAACAAAATCAAATGATTTAATTGCATTCATTAGAAAAAAAAAAATTGTGGCAAAAGGTGTGATGTTATATTTTGCTCTGCCATTGTCTTCCTATATTTATAATTTCTCTTCTCTAAAATCTGTCTATCATCTTTCTAAAGCCATAGCTTGCCTACCGTTTGCTTTTTCATCATCACCAATTCTTCTTCTCATAATTATTTTTTTGTTGCTACTTTGATTTCTCTAGTAGTAGATTTTAAAATAGCCGCTAAAGAAGCTTATTTGCTTCCTTCAACGAAATTGTTCTTGTCAAATCGAAAGTCACTACAAGAGTGGACAGAGCTCTCAAATCAAGTTGGATGTGATTTATTATTATTATTTGTTTAAATATGGGCAAAATTAGATTTGAGGTGGTAATATTATCTAAGTAGACCTCTTAATTTAACAAAACTACAAGTTTGAGGGTACTAGGTATGATTCTGCCTCTGTCTCTCTCTTTATATGTATGTATAAAGAGGGAGATAGAGAAAGAATAATCTAGTGGTAAAACATATAAGCTAAATTGAACAATTTTTAACAGAAACTAATTATATACCATCAACATGGACCTGTTTCAACTTAAACTTAAATAAGTAATTTAAGTAGCTTTGAAAGTTAAAAAAATAATAATTAAGAACATTTTTTGCTCTTATTAAAAGTTTTTCTTTTTCCAACATTTGGCAAACAACCACTTTATAATCCACTTCTATTGGTCATGCCGTTTCAGCACCATTTTTTTTTTTTTTTCAAATATGAAATTCATACAGGGACCAGTTTAATTAATCCATCAAACTATTGTTAATTTAATAAAACAAGATGTATGAGTTGGAGCTTTATCATATTAGTGGAATTTTGAGCGAAATTAGTATAAGTTGTCGTAATTTCATTTCACTTTTATACAGAGTTGGAAGAGAAGGAACCATTAATGCCAAACCGAAATTTAACGTAACTGTATAAGCAGCAGAACGAAGGAGATCATTTCAATCAATATATCTGAACAATTTTCGCTTGCACTTTTCAAAACTGTTCAAAGATTAAAAGCAGTGAGTCACGTATAACGCCTACCTCACTTGTGTATTCAAATCCCATCAACCTAAGCAGACAAATCCAGGCCTCGCTTTTGGTTTGACAACAAAGTGCTTCCAATCCAACATTTCTATTATGTCACAAGCGGTGCCACCAGCCACAACCCATGGACGCTTCATAACGTAGAGCAAAGCACTGTAATTCACTTTCGGATAAAGTTGCGATTTCAGCCAAATTTGGTCATAATGTTAAATGATTTATCAATTGCCGAAGAAAAAAAATACCCAATCTAAAATAAAAATACTTGGTTGATGAATTCCCACATCATCAATATGAAACTAATACAGCTAAATTAACAGCAAACAAACATCTGAATCACGTACTGAAAGTCATACTATAAATGTTCTAAAAGGCCAAAAACAGAAGGTCAGACATTAAGCGAGCTTCTATTGATAGCCAAACGCCCTTCAAAAATAAATAAAAAGTTGAAGCAATTAAAAGAATGTTTAAAGAAATTAGAGGTTTGACTTGCAACAGAAAGCACCGGAAGTTTGCAAGGTTAGTTAAACCAATCAAGCATATTTAGTGACGGGTAAAAGCTAGCTTTTAGACATATATATTTATATATGGTGAGGTTTAAATTTGTGTCCTAAAAAATCTTGCAAGAAGAATCACCATCTTCATCATACCCAATATATGTTTTGAAAATAATGATAACCTAAAATGATTAGCCAAGATCCTGTCAGGAAAGAAAATTAAGAATTTAAACATGATGAGAAATTAATCATGGATGAGAATCCACATCACTGGTTCAACAAAATTATTATTTTTTTTTAAAAGGTATTCATATTCATTACCCTCATTCCTTAGAACATTAGCATAAGCCTCCAAGTCAAAACCATATAAATGGGAAATCACAAATAAGGAGTTCCGACCTTATTGACCCCACAAGACAAACTGTAAACCGTATATTATACTTGTATCTTTCAAGCTTAAACAAGTCAAAACCAATAACTAACAAGTAGTACAACAGAAATATTCATTATTTTCTCTACTTCCAGAAACTCAAAAACAACGGTAAATACTTAAAAAGGCCAAAGAAGACTAGAAACAATCCCTGTACATGATAACCAGTGAATCAGTGATGGTGCTGCGGCATTATCCTTTTTTTCACATTTAGCTCTAGTCAATCTGAGGTGCCCTTGGAGCTGCACAGTACGATTATTACCAACTAATTTAGAAGGGGGGGAAAAAGCATTGGGCCATCATGGCAACAGGGAAACTATAAAGCTATTTGTAACGACCAATTGATTATTACCTAAATTGACAGCTTCTGAGCTTTTCATCAAGCGTAGACGTTTGCAGGAGGCAACAAACATTCTGCAGAGATGAAACACTATTCAGAATAATAACAAGAACATGCCCCTGAAATACTACTATTCACTTCTTTTCAAATTAATATTTCCTAATTCTTTGAGAATATAGTGATAATCTAGTGAAGGCTAACTTTATTTTGATGCAAAGGAGTAACATGAGTTATATGTTCCAACAAGCTTCACAAAAAAACTCATTTAAAGTGCAAGTGTCTAAGCCTTGGATATGCCATTTATTAACATGATTTGAAGAGCAGGTTTTAATTAAGAACAAGAGGGTTTAACGCAAAAGCCTTGACTGAATGTCTCGAAGGACCTTGGTACATTTACTTGAGCTTGCGGTCTAGACCCAATGCACTATTTTTCCTTCTGTATTCAAGGCCATTTGAGTTAAACCGAGATCAAACTAAATTACTTTGGGCCAACTAAGTTTATTTCAATAATAATAATAATAATAAAACAAGTTTATTTCAATCATTCAACAATTGATTCAAATTAGATCTAGTTCAATCAAATGTAATCCAGAACCACATCTGCTGATTTGGTTCAATTTGGATTGAGCAAGTAGACTAACTTTGATCAACTTGCAGGTGGATCAATTTGCTCCTTTATACCTATTCCAATTTAACTTTTCAGGGAACTAGGTCAGAATCAATTTAATATGAGTTGAATCGAATTTGAATCCATTTCTATAGGGATGAAATATATTAGAATTGAAGAATAAACCATTCTGATCAAGGATTCAAATAGTTTAAATCAAAATTGAATTCATTTAATAAGAAAAGAACCTAGGGTACTCCTAACTGTTCATACTGGGGTTCTAAGATCCAGATAATTCAACTTTATACCAGACCAATGGACTCAACTGATTAATTTGAAGCAGACTTCTGGATATTTATTAAGGAGTGCCCGAGATGAAGAGTTAGGGAGGATTAGGATAAATTTATTAAAGGATGGGAATAACCATCCTAGCTATTCTCTAGAATGGTGAGGTTTTTGTACCATGGGCGATTTGTGATGCCTAGGACCTCAATTCATATTCCACACCTGCTCCAGGAGTTCCATGGGAGTACTATTAGGGGGTGCAGAAGATATGCATGATACTTGCCTAGGAGTTGTATTGGAAGGGGATCCATAAGGATGTGGAGAAGTTGGTCGCCAATTGTGAGGTCTGTCAGCAGAATAAGCATATGGCCATGGCTCTAGGAGGATTATTGCAGCCTTTTGCTCTACCAGATCAAGCATGGGAGGTCGTCATAGATTTTACAAACAGGTTACCTTGATCTGAAGGATTCATCATGATTTAGTGGTAATAGACAGGCTAAGCAAATATGCTCATTTTGTTCCCCTACGACACCCCTACATAACAATGACAGTGGCATCAGCTTTCATCACGAAGGTGGTTAAACTACATGGGAGACCAGAGACTATAATATCTGATAGGGATAGATGTTCCTCGGCCATTTTTGAAGAGAATTATTCAGACTATGGGGGGTAGTACTGAAAAGGAGCACCTCCTACCACCCACAAACCAATGGGTTGACATAGGTGGTAAATATAAGCTTAGATACATACCTACGATGCTTTGTGTTGAAAACCCCTCGCTTTGAGCCAAGTGATTAGCATGCGCAGAGTATTGGTACAACACTTCATATCATTATGCTTCTTAGATGACCCCATTCAAGGTGTTGAACGAGAGAGATCCGCCTCATCTAGTGCATTTTGGGCAGAGTACACTCCAGTTTCTTCAGTAGAAGCATACTTAGAGGAGAGGGAGATGGTGTTGGAAGATATGAGGAAGTATCTATTAAGAGCTCAACAGATTATGAAGAAACAGATAGATGGGCATAAGAAAGACATCCAGTTTGAAGTTGAGGAGAGTGTTTTTAAAGCTACAGTCACTTCCAGGAGGAACAAGGAATTGGCTCCAAGACATTTCGGCCCTTATGAGATATTAGAGAAAACTGGAGCATAGGTGAATTGCTTGAGGTTGCCTACAAAAACCACCATCCACCTAGTATTTCACGTGTCACGATTGAGGAGAGCTTTGAGGGATCACACAGTCAGTTCAGAGTTGTCAATAATATTGACTGAAGATTTGAAAGTAGTATTGGAACCCATGAAGCTATAAGGCTTACGCTAGGGAGAGAGATGGCTCAAAGAAGTGCCGATCAAGTGGAAGGACATTCCTGATTAGAATGCTACATGGGAGCCTTACGAAAGAGTGAACCATCAATTCCCATCTTTTCACCTTGAAGATAAGGTAGTTCTTTGGGAGCGGTGTATTGATACGCTTGGACCGGCCCAACCTAGACTGATCCACAGCTTGGGCCGGCTCCTGCAATACAGCAAATGCAAGCCTGCTGGTCCGAAGGCTCACAATCTCAACCCTACCTAGGGCTAATTGTTTGAGGGTTATTAGTCTAGTTATGTTATTTTTGTATTTGCTTTAAGTAAGAGTTATCTTGATCCTGAAATTACAAGCGTTGAGCTTGGTGAGAATTCCATGATGTTTATGATGCATAAGAACGACTCACAGAACATACGACACCTACAAGGATGCAACATATTCATGCAGATTTCAATTAATGGAAGGTCGCCATCAACAAGAAGATTATCATGATATAATGAACAAGGCAATTATGAAGGACAAATAAGGCAATCAAGGATCTACACTATTAAATGATTAATGCTTTAATGAAGTTTCAAAATTTTATTGAAATATCTCCAAATAAAATAAAATTTTCACCTTGCACAACTCATTAGAAATGAAAAAACACTTGTCATTTCAATAAAACAATATCATAAGTATCTACCGATACTACATAAATATAATTTCATGTTCGAGCACTAATTCCATAAATAATTTGAATAAATCAGCCTGCATAAACATAATTTTTCATCCTCAATTAAGCTTCAACATTGACTGGATTGGAGAGAAAATCCCGGTTTTCTAGTGAGAGAAAACTCCTTTTTTTGAATTTGCACTTCCCACAAAGTCCTCTCTCCACTAATGGCGATGGAGGGCCGTCGGCCTCCACCCTCCGACGCCACTGACGGTCGTCGGACATCAACATATGCTGTTCGTATTCATCCTCGTGCAATCCATGGTCGTCTCCACCTGCTTTTGGTGATGCAACTATGATGTTTGATCAACAGTCCAAATCAAGATTTAAAAAAGCTGGAGCATTGGTCATCAATGAAGGAGGTTTTATTCAGCCGAAAAAATAAATGGAATATACAGGAAAAGGGAAGAAGGTCCTTATGGATATCCCAGATGAAGCCCTCAATTTACTTGTTTTGCAGACAACAACAACAACAACAACAACAACAACATCAAGCCTTTATCCCACTACGTGGGGTCGGCTACATGAATCCTTTTTCTCCATTGGGTCCTATTAAAAGTCAAATTCTCGTTTAAATCTAATAAAGAAAGGTCATTTAGGTCTACCCCTACCTTTCTTAACATAAGTCAAATCTAATACCTCTACTCTCCTAACCGGGTCATCGCAAGGCCGCCGTTTTATGTGACCAAACCATCTAAGGCGACTTTCTCTAATCTTATCTTCTACTGGAGCTACTCCAACCTTTTCACGTATATGCTCATTTCGTATCCTATCTCTAAGGGTAAAGCCACTCATCCACCTGAGCATCCTCATCTCTGCCACACTTAACTTAGTATTATGCTTCTCTTTTAAAGGCCAACATTCGGCACCATAAAGCATTGCAGGCCTCACTACCATCTTATAGAATTTTCCCTTAAGTTTGAGGGGTATATTTCTATCACATAACAAGCCCGATGCATTCCTCCACTTCAACCATCCAACTTGAATTCTGCTGATAATATCCCCATCTATTTCACCATCACTCTGAGCAATAGATCCTCAATTTACTTGTTTTGCAGAAAGGAGCAAAAATTGGTTACCAATCTGCCGTCAGTGACTCTGATATTTCAAAATCTGATAGGGCAAAGTCGAAGATATTGATGTCTGTTGTTTCTGATTCTGGTCGCCCAGCCCCAGTTTTGGAAGTAATAAATGTTGAGAAGATAATTGAGAAAATAGTTGATGTGCAAAGGCATGCTGGTGATTCAGGAAAGGTCCGTGAATGCATCTCAGCAGACCTGGGCAATTGCAATAAAGAGGACAAAACTGATAGCAGATTCAACGACTCATTCCAGCAAGGTGGAGGGTAATGGTTCTACAGAACTCAAATCTGTGGATTCAAAGGTTGTAAAGGAAATAGGCTAGTATCAACATGGCTTAGATCTAAATACCGTTCGTGAATGCGCATCAAGAGACTTGGTAAATTGCATTCAACAAAATAACTGCTTGGAAGTGCCGGTTACAAATAAGACCGTTGGGAATGCTTGGAGGAAAAAAATCAAACATCCAAGTAACTGACTTCAAATTTGGAGAAGACTTCATTACTGATGGCTCGGTTGTCAAACTAAATGTTGATAAGGAACTGGAGAACTCAAATAAACTTAAGAAATCAATTGTTATCAAAATCTTTAGTGACAAAATCCCATTTCATATTATCAGTATTGAGTTGAAAAGACAGTGGAGAATTTTTGGCAAATTTCACTTAACTTTGCTTGGATTAGGTTGGGTTCTCTGTGCTTTTGAAGAACCTGAACCTTTGAAACAAGTCTTAACTTCAGGACCATGGTATGTTAATGGAAATATTTTTGGAATGGTCAAATGGTCTCCATCGTTCACACCTTCATTCAAAGGCCTCACGGCTCCTATATGGATTCATATGCCTACTTTCCCACTTCAATGTTGGGATGAGATTAATGTTTGTAGGATTGTATCCATGGTGGGATCTCCTTACTTGATTGATGGAAACATGTTCCAGTGGAGTAGGAGAGAATTCGCAAGAGTTTGTGTCCGCATAAAGCTTGATGAAAAACAACCTCTTGGAGTATGGGTACAAGGGAGCTTGAGCAAGTTCTATCAAAACATCGAGTATGAGAAGCTACCTACCTTTTGCTTTAAGTGTGGGAAGTTAGGACACTTGGAAGAAAATTGTTTGGGAAATGGTCATATTACCACTCAATGTCCTATTCAGATAGCAAATCAAGTCCTGGAAAAGTCTTTTGTTGATGCTGGAAAAGAAGCGAATGTCGAAGTTCCTGCTGAAGATGGATATGGACCTTGAGTTCATATCAAATATGGAAAGAAAATCTTTAAAAAATACAAGAACCAGGCTTACAGGACATCAAAACAATCAAGGATTGCCTGTTTCACAAATTATTTCAAATCCTGTTACCGGGAATGATGCTGAGGTGAATATTATTACTGGGAAGGCTTTCACGCATCATAACGCTGGTGGATAAAACATTACTGCTGGAGATAATCAGGGAGAAGTTGTTGGAGCACTATCGGCACAAGCTATTGAATATGCAGAAATAGTTGATGAAAGATTGGGGTCTGTCATGACAGTTGCTGGCGTTTTGAAGACTAAGGATGCTGGGAAAGATCAAAGCATTGTGAATATGTAGACAGCTACAGAACATGGTATGGGTCCGAAAACTTCTGAAATTTTAACTTCTATAAATAAGTTTGAAGCTCTAAATTCTGTGTTGGAGGAAAGAGAAATTGGTGAGATTGATTTATCCCAGAGAAGATGTATTAATAAGGAAGATTATGGTGGAGATGATAATGTGATCCAATCGGGTGTTGCATCTGTAGAGATGGATACAAATGAAGGGAACTCTATGGTTAAGAAAAAAGGTGTCAAACAATTGAAAGGATTTGGTCCAATCAAGTAGATTTCCAAGAATAGGAGATCGGAAAATGATGTTAGGGAAAAAGTGGGGAAATCTTCCCCTCTTACCCAATAATGGCTTCTTTAATTTTTTGGAATTGTAGAGGAGCTAGGAAGAGAAAAGCTTCTCTATGCCTCAAGGAGGTTATTAAAAACTACGATGCCTTTTTTGTGGGATTATTAGAATCCAAAGTGTCTTCCATGAATGATAAGGATATTAATTCCTTAATAGGATCTGGGTGGGATTATTTCCATGTTCCATCGGAAGGACTTTCAGAAGGGATTGTGATAGCTTGGAAGAGCAGCATTTATTTAAAGTGATGGATTTTTCTTCTCAATTCATTATTGGGGAGTTGGAGATTCCCAATAAAGGGAAATGGAGGATTGCTACCGTTTATGGAAGCACAGATGTTTACAAAAGAAGGATGCTCTGGGAAAGAATGGAGGTTCATACAAGAACTGACATGCCATTGGTGATGGGAGGCGACTTCAACTGTTTGCTCTCTAAGAATGATAAGAAGAGTGGAAGAAGATTTTATTTCTCTTTGGGCTCTAAAGAAATGAAATATTTCCTATCTTGCAATGATCTACACGAAATTGGCTTTCTGGGGCCAAAATATACTTGTTGTAACAACAAGACTAGTGGCGACCGTATCCTTGAAAGGTTGGATAGGTGGTCTGTGAACTCAACGGCACTTAGTTTGTCTTTTCATTTGGTTATAAGGCACTTATCAAGAGTGGCTTCTGATCATTCTCCTATAATGATAAATCTCTTTCAAACATGTCCAAGGGTCAAAAGATCTATTAAATTTGAAGACATTTGGGCTTCATATCCAGCATCTACCGCGGTTGTGAGGGAGGCATGGAATAAGAAGGCTTATGGAGGTCATGCTCAAATTCTGAACCTCATATTGAAAAGGGCTCTCAAGTCTCTTTTCTTTTGGAGTAGACAAAAGATGATGATCTTAAATCAGCAAAAGGAGGATCTCAAAAAGGAAATTCTAGATCTTCAACTCAAAGAAGGAGAGCAAGGATTTCTTTCGGTGGAGGAACTGTGGTTACTCAAATCTAAAGTTAACGAGCTAAGTTCTACTCTAGCTCGGTTAACCACTTGGTGGAAGCAACGAGCAAAGATCAAATGGAGGATGGAGGAGGATTGCAATTCGAATTTTTTCCACTCCTTTACTAGTACTAGAAGAAATTCTAATTTCATTAATAGCATAAAAGGAGATGACGGAAGAATTGAAGAGAATCATGATCGTATTAAAGAAATTCTGCTGGAGTTTTTTAAAGGAAAATGGCGTGAAAGAACATGTAAACTAGACGGTTGGCCAAATCCAATCAATTGTTTGGAAGAAGAGGATAGGCTGTTGCTCAACAAAGAATTCTCTCTGTTGGAAGTAGAGAATGTGATCAAGTTATTAGGTGGATTCATTGCTCCAGGTATTGATGGCATAACCTATTCCTTTATCAAAAGTTATTGGAACATTATTAAGCTTGATTTGTGGAATACTCTTCAACAATTCTTTATGACTGCGGATATGTGTGAGAGCTGGAAGGAAACTCTTATGGTTTTAATTCCAAAAGTGACCTGTCCTATAACACCTTCAAACTACAGACCAATCAGTTTATGCAATACTATTTATAAAATAGCAGCGAAAGTTTTGTTTAATAGAATGACAGGCATCATTCCAAAACTTATTTCAAGAGAGCAAGTTTCCTTTATCTCTGGGAGGTCTCTAGCTGATCATGTCCTCTTGGCTAGGAGGTATTCCATAAGTTCAGGTATTCCAATTCTAACAAAAGCTTAGTATCTTTTAAAATTGACATGGAACATGCATATGATTCCATGGGGTGGACGACTTTGAGCAAAGCCTTAGAGTACTTTGGATTTCCAGAGATGTTTTGTAAGCTTATAATGGAATGTGTAAGGGATCCATCCTTCTCTTTATTAATCAATGGGAATCGTTCACCTTGGATAAAAGCTAGTAGTGGATTTCGACAGGGGTGTCCCTTATCACCTTTCCTTTTCATTCTTTGCTCTCAACTCATGGCCAATGTGTTCCTGATGAATGAGTCTATTGGCATCCAGATTTCTCCTAATGGCCGAAAAATTTCGCATTTACTTTATACAGATGATATCATTATATTTTCGGATGCTAAGTTAAAAACGGTGAAAAAGATCAAAAGCTTAGTTTCTAAATTTTGTTATTGGAATGGGCAAAAGGTGAATGATGGTAAATCAATGATATTGTTTGGGAAATCGGTTAGAAGGAGATGGAAAAGAGCCATATTCCAAATCATGGGATTTAAAGTGGTCAAGGAATTTAATTACCTTGGTATCAAGATTGCCTTGAGGAGGCTTGGAAGATTGGATTTCCAATTCATAATTGATAAAGTTCTTAAAATGTTGAGCATTTGGGGGAGCAAGTTTATCTCCTTAGCTGGAAGAATAACCCTTGTGAAAACTGTCCTACTCTCTTATGTGACCTTCTACTCTACTCTATCGTTGATTCCTAAAGGATTACTATATGAGATTGAAAAATACTGTAGGAATTTTATTTGGAACAAAAGCAGCGGTGGATTTGGCTTTCACTATGTGAGCTGGAGCTCTATGTGTGAACCGGTGCTGAATGGGAGACGTGGGTTGCATTCCTGCACTAAGAAGGTAGGCCCTCTAAGGGCCAAATTGGCATGGAAATACAATCAAGACAAAGATTCTCTGTTGCATAAAATATTGTTCCCGAAATATGACTCTCTTGGTGATCAGAAGATTGGGAAAAGATCTAATTCATCTGCTTGGAAGGTTGGAAGTTTCTCAAACCAATAGTAAGATGGGATGTTGCAAATGGTGATTCAATTGAAATATTCCAGGATACATGGATTTTAGATAGAAGCTTGAACAATTGGCCCACGTTTGTAGTTCCTGAAGACATTAATGGAAAAATAAGGAGAGTTAACACTCTTATTTCAGAAAACTGCTGGAACATAGAGGAATTGAATAAGACCTTTGGGAAGGATCTAGTGGAGCTAATCAGCACTATTCAGATTCATTCCTGCAGTAGTGAAGACCATATGGAATTGATTAAAAGCTGCTCTGGAAAGACTATTTCGGCTTTGGCAACTGCTGAATATAGTGGTGAATGTAATGAACAGAGGTACTGGACATGGATCGAGGAGGCCAAACTAAATGCTAGAGTAAAAAACTTTTGGTTGAGGGTATTCAATAATGCCATACCAACTTTTCAGCTTCTATCATATAGAAAACTGCAATCTAATGACCTCTGTCCTATAGGTTGTAATGAGACCGAAGATAGAAATCATGTGACCAACAATTGTAGAAAGCTTATTGAGGTACTCTCTTGTTTGAACAGATGGGGGTTTGGTATTCAAATAATTGATTCCATGGAAAACCGATGCAAGTGGTTGCATAGTCAAAATGCTCTTTTGTGTAATCTCTACTGTAGCTCAGTTTATCTTACCTGGAAAGAAAGAAATGAAGTTGTTTATAGTGGAACAGAATGCAATTTTCATTGCTTCTGAGGCAATCAGTTTTGCTACAGTTTCTACAGGATGGAATCCTTTAAGCTTGGGCTGGTTGGTTGCTAATCAACAATTGCTGTTGGAAAAAACTTGGCATCCTCCTCCAACCGATTGGATCAAGATTAATTTGGATGCTTCCTTATTGAGGTCTTACAAAGAAAGGCATTGGAGGCATCATCCGTGATCACAAAGGCAGATTTCTACTAGTTTTTGGCAAACCTTGTATTCATTGGGATGTAACATATTTGGAGCTACTAGCAATTAAGACAATCAAAGATGTTCTTCAAGATTGGATGCTTGAGTACAAGGGAATCATCATTGAAGGAGATAATGCAAACATCATGAAGCTCATTCAAGATACGATGAAGAAAGGTGAGCAAAGTCTTGATAGTTTATCTTTCCTCAAAGAATTTAATTTAGTTATTTTTAATTGTATAGATAGAAGCTCTAATAGGTTAGCGGATCTATGTGCTAACTTGGCTATTTTTTCTTCTTTTATTTGGGATGATATTGTGTTGGATAAGATTCCTCCTTCATTTCTTAAGATTTTGAAGGAGGAATCTACAGGAGGTTCTTTGCAGGTGGATTTCCTTTTTTCTTTAATGCAATATTTGCTTCCTTCAAAAAAAATTAAGCTTCAACAAGGCATGCATGATAGCTTTTGGCATCAATCTAAACTGGCTATAATCAATGGTTGTGAGATACACTATTCATAGTAGTGTTTGAGTGTGCAAAAAGTGTGACACTGTTTCCTCTTTATAACATTGCCAATAGCGTGAAAAGCAATGAGGATACTCTATGTAGGCAACAAGAGATAACTAAAGAAATCCATGGTTATGGCAAACAAGTTTGCATACGAAGTGCAAAGGAAGGGAAGAGTTTAAGGTGGAGATGATAACAACCACAAAGAGATTGACTTTGTAAATGGTGTTCATGATAACAAAGGATAATGGAAGAAGAAACACATGGATGAGTTCATCAGGGATGCGCCCGTGAACTTCATGCTTGGGGGAAGTAGCAAGTCATTGGTAGAAATCATGAGAAGAGATCATGAAGATAAGCTAAGTAAATATCAATTTTGCAACCTTTGCTTATGCCCACTAGGACCGAAAGCGTAGATTGCATCCCACAAGCTTATGGATGGTATTTTCATGTTATTTAATTGGACTGAAGGGATTAAGACAACTTATGCCTAACTTAAACCCCAACCAAACAAGTTCTATGCATCAATGAACCTTTTTAATCTTTTCCCATCCTCCCTCTCCTCCCAAACTCTTTCCTTTTTTTCTTTTATCCTTAGACATGTTCTACAGTGTAGATCTTGCATGAGCATTTTAATCATGTGATAATCTTTATAATGGGCTCTTGAGGGATGTGTGTGCAAACTTCATGCTCACTGAATGAGAAATGTTGTCAGTGGCACTTACAAGAGATATCAAAGACCAGCTACACTAACAAGCTCAACCGTTCTTAAAGTTTGCATGGCTTATCCCCACTTGGGATACATGCTGAGCTTACATCCATCAAGTTTATAGATGGTGTTTTTAAGTTATTTCATTGGGTTTAAGGGTTTAAACTAGCTTATGCCTGACTTAAACCCCAACCAAATAGCCATACAAATCACCCTTTATACTCTTTTGCATTCACCCTTTCTTGCCTAGTTCTTTCTTTTCTCCTTTAAGCATGTCCTCATAAAGTGGAAATCCTACATGAGAACATTTTAATTGTGATTCTATATTAAAAAAAATTAAATTCTTCAATTCCTTTCCTTCAATTATGTCGTAGACATTGGGATTTTAGGTGCACTATAATAACTTCATACTTAGGATGCTCAACCCATTCATTCAGGCTCATCATGGAACTCATGCTTCACACATTATCTTTGCACGAAGTTAGCAAAAACCATTTCTCTTTGCATATTTTAACAAAGAGACCTCAAAAGAGAATGCTCATTTGAAGTTTCCTTGAGCCTGATCTATTATCTTTTCATTATTTTTACCTTCCTTTAACTCTCGATCAATCATCAGACTTAACTGGGAAAAATTATTACATTCCAAATTCATGCTTTCCATGCAAAATCCAAATTTTTTAGATTGCATTAATCTTAATCCTCTATGGATTAAAGATAAGTTAGTTTACTAATCTATATTGCATAAACATAAGAGGCAAACAAAACATGGAAGAAGTTAATTTCTAAGATTCAGGTCACAATGAGCAGAGATGTTTAAATATAAATTTTAATAACATCTTAAATTTTTATCATTCATAATTATAACATGTATTGTTGAATATAATAAATAATATAAGTAAAAAAACACTATTATTTAATATCAAATAGTAAAGCTCAACACTTCATAATACTTGAAGAGAGGAATATTAACAGTTAGAAGAATAATGAAGGGAGAATTCAAAATAAGATTGATTAGGTACGTAAGCTGATTAAAGTGACACAATTTTATGTGTAATGTCCAATACCTCCCAAATGAAGCTCCCTAGAAGTATCCAAAAAGGGTCCAAAGGTTGCCCTAATGTCACAAATTTAAGAAAGAAATAAAAAATAGACACATTCCATGACATATTTGAAATGGTATTTGTAAGCGTTTGAATGCAAATCATCCAAGAATTGTCAAACATAAGACAACTTCCATTTAAAGTGTCGCTACTTCATATTGAAACTTCAATTAACCTAGTTTTGTACAATCTTTATACAGTAGTTTGAACTACAATTTGATGTAATCAATATGAATCTACCCAATTACTTTAAGAAGTCCTATATAATCATTTGAAAGAAAGGATGATATGATAGATTAGTAATCTTATTCTAATGTAAAGATTAAAATGAACAATCTAACTCACAATAGAACTTAACTCTATCGATTACAGAAACTTACAAAATACCAATTTCAAACCCTAGCAAATTGATTGAGTGGAATTATCTCAAAATAATATAACTATTTATACATTACTAGAGGATTATCCTTTAAAAGGAAATAATACATTCTCCTTGTGCAACTTACACTACCCATCAACATAAATAAATGGCTAAGGTTTAAAGCAACTAAAATCCATTGAAAATAAAAAGAAAGTAGCTTATAACCACCATGGTTTTAAAAACAAAACCGGACCAGCCGGTTCGACCGGTTCAAACATGAACTGGTCCGGCGGGCAGTCCGATCAGCTGAGATAACCGGCTGTACACAAAACTGGCAAAAAACCAGTCATGAACCCGGTTGAATCGAGAAAACGTCGAACTGTGCGGTTTTAAAAGAACAGACAGTTCTTAAAATCTCAAATCAAAGCCGTCCATTTGCGTTCGAATGGAGTAGGGATTTGATTACAAGCTATTACCCGCTCGCTTGTCTTCCCTAACATACGCAAACCTTGATTTCGACTCCCTCTTGATTCCTCCATTGGTCCAACCAAAGAAGAAGGCGAGAAGCAGAAGGCCTCCTCCAACCTCCTAGCTCCGGGCACAGCTAACTTGACGAGCTCACCTGCTTCGACTCACCTTTGGCAACCGACTTTGATCTCGGACTAGCCAGATCCCGACACAGGTTGATTACGAAATTCCTAATTCCATTTCTCTCATCTCTGTCATTTAAGATAACGACCAGTGATATAATTTAACCCTATGAGAATAGCTATTTGTGTTGCTATTTTATAAGTAGAAATGCTAAATTAGTTCATGGAAAGGTTGCAAGTCTTACTCCAAGCTTCTAATTCATTTGGCTTCTATTGAAACTTTTGAATATAAAATGCTAGAATTTTATTTTCTGGCTCCATAAAAAGTCCTTTTGAATGCTTACCGTAGACATTTGAGAGTAAAAAGTCAATGACGGAATAAAGAATTACACTTTTTCAATTTTTTCCAATGACATCTTTTTTTACGACACTTTCCAAATCACATCCATGGCTATATATGAATCTAATCCCATAGTTATTCTCAAGTTTGAAATTTAGATCCATGATAGCAAGTTATCTATGTTAAACATTTGAATTTTAATTTCCAAAACATTAGCACAGAAAAGCCATCGGGAAATGTCACGTACACTTGTGAATCATGCATGCATGATGTATTCGACATATCATATTTGTTTTGGCTTTCCACAGAAAAGCCATCGGGAAATCTCTTTAATTCTCATAAGGAGAAATCAGGCAGCCATAAATCTTAGATAGATTCAGAATGTTTAGAAAATTTTGTAGTTTGATGCATAATATATTCAAACCATCTTTTACCATATTTAATTTTTGATAAATGAGAGTAATTCATTCTATCCATTGACTTTGTTATATCTTATAATAGATAACTCATCTTCAGTTCTTTTGCTTATTTACTTCATATTATGTGCACAATTATGATGAGTATGTTATATTTATTTTATTTTCAAAGTTTCACTGATAGGAGATAGAAACTGTAAGATCTCAAGAATTTTTTTTGTTCATTTCTTTTTAACAGTTTCACATGCTACAGAAAAAAACTGAAGATATGGAAACCTGGAGCCACAAGGTGTGTCGTTTGGTGAGTTATTTACTTTTTTGTGAAATATTTGTTTATGTTTTATTGAATTACTTGATGCCACATTTATATTGTGTTATTTATTTATATTTTGTAAGTTTAATTAATACCATATTTATATTCTTTGATTAGTTTGATATGAAAATGGAATTTAGAGTGAAGGTATTAGAGGAAATTTTCTCATTTTTTTGTAATGTTAAATATTATTATTATTTATTACGTCATCATGTTAGACCCTGATTTGACCGGTTCGACTGGTCGAACCGTGAATTTCTCCTTCTAGTTCATTATCCGGTCCTGTTTTGAAAACCTTGATAACCACTTTTAATCCTAGCTATCCCATTAGAAAATCAATAAGGTGTATAAACCAATTTAAAGAAATATGTAATGGCATCTTTCATTCAAATCATGAATAGAAAGATCTCAAATGCACTAAGGCATGATCACCAGGTTAGTATGATACACATGATATTAACAAACAGGCCAAAACTTCCTGAAAGCTCCAAATAAAAATAAAAAAATGAAAATAATTAAATAGTACCCAATAATAGTGCAATTATATGGTAAAGCAACCAGATCATCCCAAGACAACCCTAATCTTACTATCAGACTAATATATGATCAACTTTTCAACATATTATGGAACCAATCTAGCAAAGAAATCATCTATAACAAATAATATCCCTTGACTACCTAAATTGGGATGTAAAACTACAAATTCGAAAATTATACTTTAGCTCAATCAAACAAAAAGTTAGCTTCGGTGTATCCTATCCTCATTGCATAACTACAAAGTATGTCATCAGATCCGTTAAGAAACACATGATGCAATCAGAGCTATAATAGTGAACATGAAGGAAAAATAATAATAATAAACAAAGTTCCACAAACTAAAATATTGCATGAACCGACAAAACACACAAATGAACGAAGAACTCACTTACTTCCATGGAACATCACCAACAAGCATCCAGTCACCATCCTTATCCTCGTATGTCGGCACATACTCTGTTCCGTTGAGCGGATCAACCAGCCTCCTCTCGTTGTTGTTTGGCGAGTTACCTACCCAGAATCAAGTAAAATTTGTCCCAAATTATCATGCTTCTAGCAAACTAAACACAAATTCCCTTCATCCCAGTAGATGTAAGAAACTTACGAATAGTAAAACAGGAGAACATCTCTTTGAGCGCATTCAGCAGCTGCTGATACCCTCCGTACATCTCTATGTCCACCTTCCGAAGGTATGGCGCTCCATCCACAGCTACCTTCACATACGTGCAACTCTTCAGCGCGTTCTTTCGGAACGACCTCACTGGCGGCCACCCAACGACCTGCGCCCTGAATCCCAAGTTACAAGAGAAAAATTACCAATTGTCACTATCAAATCAACAACAAAGCTGAAACAAGTTAAATCTGAAGTGGATTCAACACTTACTTGTTAGCCGGCAGCTTGCCGGCCCCGGAAGAACGTGTGTCGGATGACTCTGCGGTCAAATAGTCAAGATTGCATCCTCCAGAGCCACCAAGCTTCAGATCGACAGTCTCAGAGAACCCGCGCTTCCTCTCCAGCTCCGATCCGGCGATACGGGAGCTCCCCGGAAGGCCAAGCTTCAGTTCAGTTTCCTCATAATCAAGGCCAGATACATCTGACTCCGTTGAGCTCTTTGCCGTCTCTGCCGACATCTCACCCAACTTCACCTCTCTCTTATCCTTTATGGTTAGGTTTTCTACTTCCACTTGCAACAGAGTACAACTACGTTGGCCCGACGCAGAGAAGGTCAAGGCCGATGGCGCGCTCCGCCAGTTTATAAGATTGGAGCGCCACTCCTATTCACCGTTGGATGATTGACACGTGTTCAAAATCGGACGTTAGAGGAGTGTACGCGTCAGGCGGATAGCCGGGAGCGTGTGCCTGCGGGAATAACCACGGGGCCTGGCGGCGTGGGACCGACTGTCGGTTCGCGCTGTCTCTCAGGCCATCGCGGCAGGCTTGAAACGGCCCAGATGCTGCAGACTGCATTATTAGCTGAGCCGAGCTTAGCAGGCACAACGCCGTTCAGGGCAAAATTAGTGAGAGGTGCGAGAAGAGAAGTAGGGCCCGCGGTTTTGTGTTGGTGGAGAAGCTGTCAACTTTTTTCCGGGGCGAGGCAGTGGATGGACCCCACAGGGGACAGACATGTGACTAATGTTGGCCTTTGCCGGCGAACTGTCCCCCGGACCACCGCCACGTGACGTTTCTTGCGGCCTCCAGCACGAGGTTTATTGATAACAGCCGGTGATTGAGACTGGGAGATGGGCGTTCTTGTAAAATGACGACCAGTGCCGAAAAAAAAAAAAAAAATGCCCAGCTATGATTACTAGCCGGCGCATAAATAAACGAGAGTAATGCTACACTCGAGCCCAACCGAATAATTCTTTATTCTGTATCCCAGCTGAACGTTTTGACTTGGAGTCTCCCGTCGGGCCAAATTTTCAAAACGATCAAATTTGAAGAATAAGTTGAAGAAATGTGATTAGGAGAAAATTTAGAACTGATATACAGATAATAAGGTGTGGTATTTTATGTTTAAAAAAATGCTTTGTCAAAAATACATAAAGTTTTTTGCATTTTATTTATGAAAATGCAAAAAAATTTTGCATTTCTTATTGTTGCGTCCTGGAGTGTTCACAACAGTAGAGATATATATATAAAGTTTAATGTTTTAACTTTGTACGAAGATCCAACACGCAATCAGATAAAAGGAGTGAGTGCAACATTCATAAGACACAAAGTTGTTAACGTTGAAAATCTTGAAAAGGAAAAAAATCATGAGGTTTGACCCAATTTGAATGAATCCACTGTTAGCAGTCACCATGCCGTTCTGGGCAAAATTAGCTGCTGTCGGGCAGAACTCCGGCGTCAATTGGCGTTCAGGTAGAACTCTGGTGTCGGTAGGCTGCCGGGTGGATCTCCAATTGTGATCGAGGAAGAGTTTGGTGGCAAGAGAGCTCTCTTCCTTCTCTTTATTTTCTTCATTCTCTTCTTACTTATGCCTCCTTCTCCTCCCCTCTTGGGGATCCCCTTCTATAAGAAATGAGAAGTTTATTTATAGTTTTTTAAGAGTGACATGATCAGTAAATAGGAGGAAAATCATGTGTAAATTGGGAGTGGTTTGAATGGACGGCTGATGTTGAATCCCTTGATTGTGGATCATTAATTGGACATTTGAATATCTTAATGATATCAGAATTCATTGATCTTATGCTCATTGGATTTGTCTCATCAAGCCGTTCGATTCGATTATAAGAATGTCATGTTTGGAAACCATTTAGTAATCCAAATCATGGTTTGAACCTTCTGAATGTGCTTCGGGTCTTCGATTTGGACCCATTTGTGCTTAGATTGGGTCGAATTTGCTGTCGTTGGGTTCGAATTTCTTAGACGTTCAATTTGACTGTAGTTTTGCTAAAATCAGAGTTCAGATAGTCTCTGATTTAATATTTTAAGTTTCTAACTTGATATTGCCTCGAGATTCGTGCCCCATCAAGATAATTTTTTGATGATATATCACTTATTAAATTTTTTACGTTTTTCTTTAACTCAAGCTTTTTTGCATTTTCAGAAGAAAACCCTTATTTTTTAAGTTTTAAGAATAATTAGAATTAATAATTTTGAAATTTAAAAATTTGAAATAAATTATTTTATTTATAATTAAGTTTAATATGAAATATATCAAATTTGAAATTAGTTTAAATTACAATTAATTAAGTTTGATATTAAAATAGAATTAAAATTTTGAAGTTTAATATTACATAGATTAAATTTGATATTTACTAGCTTTAAGATTTGTATTAAGTTTGATAATAATAACAACAACAACAACAACAACAACAACAACAACAACAACAATAATAATAATAATAATAATAATAATAATAATAATAATAATAATAATAATAATAATAATAATAATAATAATAATAATGATAATAAAAGTAATAATTCATGCATTGTTCAAATAATTATCTTGATTGGGAACAAATCTCGAGACAAAATCAAGTTTGAAACTTTCAAAATTAAATTCAAGATCATCTGAACTCTGATTTCAGCAAATTTATAGTCGAACTGAACATATCGAGAATACAAACCCAACGACACCAAATTCGACTCAATCTGAGCCCAAATTGGTCCAAATAAAGGACCCGAATCACCGTCGGAAGGTTCAAACCACAATTTGGTTTACCAAACAGTTTCCAAATGTGACATGCTTATAGTCGAATCGAGCAGCTCAACGCGACGAATCCAATGAGCCCAATATCACAAAATTCCACCATCACTAAGACCTTCATTGTCCAGTGAATGGTCCATGATGAAGGGATTCAACATCGATCATCCATCCAAACCACTCCTCATTTACCCCTTAGCTTCCTCCTATTTATGGGCCATGCCACTATGAAAAATCTATAAATAGGCCCCTCCTTTCTCTTGAAAAGGACATCCCAAGCAAGAGGGCAAGAGAGAGATCAGAGATAGCTCTTGCCTCCTCGCTCCTCCTTGACCACCGCCCAGACTTCTACTGGACCACCACCCAACGTTGGACTTCCGCTGGACCACTGCCCAACATCAGAGTTCTTACAGACCACCACCTGACGTCAGAGTTCTATCGTACCACCACTTAACGGCGAACTTCCGCCTAACCACTTCCTGATGTTAGAGTTCTGCTAGACCATTGCCTGACGCAGGAGTTCCGTCGGACCATCGCCTGACGTCAGAGTTCCACTAGACCACTGGCAGATGTCAGAGTTCTACAGGACCACCGCCTGACACTGGAGTTCTATTGAACCACTACTTGACGCTAGAGTTCCGCCGGACCACCGCTTAACACCGACATTTTTCCGAACTACTGCTGGACCAGTGACTGAGGCCCAAACTTTCATAGGACCACCAACAGAAGTTGGAGTTCTGTTAGACCACTGAATAATATCTAAACTTTTACCTGACCACTACCTTATGACTATGCTCCTTTAGACCTTTTTTGCCTGCTACGATCCTTTTGACCTCCATTGTCATGCAACGGTCTTTTTAACCCCTATCTCTTGTCTATTATGGTTCTCCCGACCTTTGTCGCCTACTATGATTCTTTTGACCTCCATCGCCAGACAATAATCTTTTTAACCCCTATCTCCTATCAATTATGATTCTTTCGACCTCTGTCGCCTGTTACAATCTTTCCAACCTTCATCGTCAGACAACAGTCTTTTAGACCCATGTCTCATGCCGAGTACGGTCCTTCCGACCTCTATCACCTTCTACAGTCCTTCTGAACTCCATCGCAAGACAATAATCTTTCTAACTACTATCTCCTACTGCCTAACATTATCAAGCAGTGTTATGGCATACAACCTTAGATAGGTCACACATCCTTGGTGAATTCTCTCGACCTCTGCCATATAAGTTAATATATTTGAGCTGTACTCTAATGTACAATCTCAGATAGGTCACAAATCGTTGATGGATTCTTTTGATCTCTTCTACACAACCTAACGTGATTCAGCGGTTCTCTAGCATACAATCTCAGATAGATTACACATCTTTAGTGGATTCTCTTGACATCTTCCATATAAGTTAATGTCAACGAGTAGTATTCTGATGTATAACCTCGGATAGGTAACACATCATCGATGGATTCTCTCGACCTCTTTCACAGAGGTTAATGACTTCAAGCAATACTCTAATATATAACCTTGGATAGGTCATATATCCTTGATGGATACTCTTGACCTCTTCCACACAGGTTAATATCACCGAGCAGTGCTCTGATATATAACCTCAGATGGGTCACATATCCTTAGTGAATTTTCTCAACCTCTTACACACATGTTAATATCATCGAAGAGTGCTCTAACATACAACCTTCGATAGCTCACATATCCTTAATGGATTCTCTCAACCTCTTCCATAAGGTTAACATCATCGAACAATGCTATGTCATATAACCTCAGATAGGTCATACATCCATGATGGATTATCTCAACCTCATCCATATAGGTTAACATCATTGAGCGATACTCTAACATAAAATCTCAGATATGTCACACATCTTTGATGGGTTATCAACCTCTTCCATACATGTTAACGTCATTAAGTAGTTCTCTAATAGACAATCTCAGATAGGTCGCACATCCTTGGTGGATTCTCTCGACCTCTTCCACAAAGGTTACATCATCAAGTAATGCTCTGATGTTCAACCTCTGACATATAACCTTAAATAGGTTACACATTTTTTATGAATTCTCTCGACCCCTTCCATATAGGTTAACATCATCGAGCAACACATTGACATATAACCTTAGATAGGTCATATATCTTTGGCGGATTTTATTGACCTCTACTCTACAACACACTGAAGCATCTCCTGCAACTTCTCATTCATAGAAAGATTATAACATGATCATCATCAAGCCTCCACTTAGTTAACACTATTAGTGTGTCACTAAACTAGTGAAAAGCCATTATTGGCATTTCGCTCGACTACTATTTATAACATACCCTCCAACTATATCCTTAATCTCTCCACCCGTCGTTGGACTTTTGCATGATGTCAAACATTTATCAAACTTCTATCTGACGTTGAATTTCCACCCATCGCTGGACTTATGTCCTTTATCTGACTTCTACTCGATTCCAAATTACCACCCATCACTAGAATTATGTCCGCCTTCAAACTTTCATCAAACTTCTACCCAATGTCGAATTTCCACTTGTCACTAGAGTTATACCTATTGTCATACATTCGTCGGATAACTACCTAACGCCAAATTTCCACCCATCATTGAATTTCTGCATATCACTAGATTTTCGTCTAACTTCTACCCGATGCTGAATTACCACCCATCGTCAGACTTCCATCTATCACCAAACTTTCATTAGACTTCTACTTGATGCCAAATTACCACCAATCATCAGACTTCTGCCCATTTTTTAACTTTTGTCAGACTTCTACCCAATAATGAATTACCACTCATATCTAGACTTCTACCAATCATCAGACATTTCTCAATCTTCTACCTGATGCCAAACTTCCACCCATCTCTGAGCTTCTGTATATTGTTAGACTTCAACCTAACTACATGATCTCTTGAAGAAGGAGGATGAAGCTACTATTTAGTGAGGAGCACTAGATCTGGATAGGGGATACCACCTGAATAGGACTAGGGAAGTGCTTCAGCTTGAGGGAGGAAAAAAGGAGGAAACTTCTACTCGGTGAGGGGCCTTAGATTTGGATAGGGGATACAATCTGAACAGTGCAAGGGTAATGCCTTAGTCTGAGGAAGAGGAGAGGGGAGGAGTGCAAGAGTTTCATATCCCTAAGGGAGTATTTTTAGCAAGAGGATGTTTCAAAAAAATTATTTTTTAGCGGTTTGCCAGCAGTTGGCCAAATCGCATCCAATTGGTTATGGTTGACACATGACCCATAAGCCATGTGAATATGAAGCAGACAGTAAGGACAAGCGCGTGATAAAACCGGGAAGAGCGTGGCGGCATCAGGCAATGTTGGCAGGAGGCTGCGGCAGCTAGTTTGTCCCAATCCATTTCCTAGACAAAAAGGCCAAATCGGACAATTTTGGGTCCCCATGAACATTTTTTGACGTCCTAAACTCAATTTTAGTAGTTTTAAAACATTTTGAGACCTCTACACCCAAGATAGGATTATTTTCTAGTTTTGAATCACATTAAAAAATTTTTAGGAGCAGTGATGCATATTTTCTGACTTCTGAAGCTTTAACTTTTGAAAGTAGGGGGCAATTGATGTGTGATCCAAAAATTTATCTTGATCGGGCACAAATCTCAAGGAATATTAAGTTGGAAATTTCCAAAATTAAATTTGAAATCATTCAAACTCCAATTTTAGCAAACTTACATTCGAACTGAATGCCTCAAGAATACGAACCCAACGACACCAAATTTGACTCAATCCAAGCCCATTTGGGTCCAAATCAAGGACCCGAAGCATTATTTGAAGGTTCAAACCACAATTTGGATTACCAAATGTGACATGATTATAGTCTAATCGAGCGGCTTGAAGAGACTAAACTAATGAGCCTATGATCATGGTACTCCACCATTACTAAGACCTTTCAAATGTCTAGTGAACAGTCCATAATCATGGGATTCACCATCGACCGTCCATCCAAACCTCTACCCTTTTACACATGATCTTCCTTATATTTATGGGCCATGCCACTCAAGAAAATCTATAAATATACCCCTCTTTTCTTTTGAAAGGGACACCTCAAGCAGGATGGCAAGAGAGAGATCAGAGATTACTCTTCCATCCTCACTCCTCCTTAACCACCGCCCGGACTTCCATCGGACTACCAATTGACGTTGGAGTTCTACCGGACTACCACTCAACATTGGACTTCTGCCAAACCACTGCCCGACGTAAGAATTTTTCCATACCACTAACAGACGCTAAAGTTCTACTAGACCACCACCTGATGCTGGACTTTTATCAGACTACCCGACACAAGAGTTCTGTCAGGCCACCACCTAACATAGGAGTTCTATCAAACCACCGTCTAACAATGGAGTTCCACTGGACCACCACCTGACACCGGAGTTTTGTTAGACCACTACATGACGACGGAGTTTCATCGGACCACTATTTGATGTCGGAGTCCCGCCGGACCACTGCTTAACACTAAAGTTTTTCCAAACCACCATCAGACAACCGACTAAGGCCCAAACTTTCATCAGACTACAGATAGAAGTCAGAGTTCTGCTAGGCCACTAAATAATGCCTAGACTTTCATTGTACCAATGCCTTATGACTATGCTCCTTCTGACCTCCTTCGCATGCTATGGTCCTTCTAACCTCCGTCGTCAGACAATAATTTTTTTGACCCCTATCTCCTGCTGACTATGGTTCTTCCAACCTCCATCACCTGCTAGCATCCTTTTGACCTTCATCGCTAGACAATAGTCTTTTTAACCCTTGTCTTCTGCTGACTATGGTCCTTCCAACCTTTGTTGCATATTACAATCCTTTTGACCTCTATCACCAGACAATAATCTTTCTAACTATTATTTCCAACCGAAAATAGTTGTTTTGACCTCCCTCACCAGACAATGATCTTTTTTACCACTATCTCTTACTAACTACAGTCCTTCTGACCTCCCTCACTAGACAACAACTTTTTGACCATTATCTCTCACCGACTACTATCCTTTTGACCTCCCTCGCCAGATAATGGTCATTCTAACCACCATCACTAGAATATCGTCTTTCTGACCTTTTTTGTTAGCTGACTATGGTTCTGGCTATTAAACGAACAATTCAATACTAATTCTTCTAATTCTCACCATATAATATGATATAAATTTGCTACATCAATCTAAGGCCTTTCTCCAAAGGAAGGGCCTCATTTGTACTCGACTTTAAATAATAGTTGATTCATTCAAATTAGGCCAAACCCCATAGTTTTCCCCCATTTTTAGGGGTTTTCACGAAAAAATTCTAGTGTCTCTTATGAATGCTTCACCCTCTCTTTTATCTTCTTATGTGCTAGATCTTCGTACAATGCTAAAACATTAAATTTCATATTTCTCCATCGCGAATTATCTAGGATGCAACAATAATAATAATAACAATAACAACAATTACAACAATAATAATGTTAATATAATAATAATTAGTGTAATATTAACATTTATAAATTTGATATTAAGTATTATATTAAATCATTAAATTTGATATTAATATATGAAGTTTAATGCAAAAAAAAGTTTAAGATTAATTAAATTTTAGATTAATTATAATAAATCTATAAATATTATGTAATAACAAAGACATTTTAAGTTGAATGTAGAGTGATTTAACTTTATGTTATATTAGTTAGATTTAGTAATAAATAATTACAATAATTTGAAATAAATTTTTTGTAATATTACTTTAAACAAAGTTAATTATTTATTTAGGTCAGACTAAACTTAACTAATGCATCAAAATTAAATTATTACATGAATTATTAATCATTTAGATTAGTTAAATATTATTATTATTATTACTACTTTACTAAAGTGCTAACAAACCAAATATCATATTTAGAGTTTATTTGTGTGTTAGATTTCAAGCTGATCCAAATGAATCATATTTGATGCTGTTAAAAGAATTATGAGATATTTTTTAGAAACTTAAAACTTATGGACTTAGTATCCTAAGCATATCTCTTCTTTTGAAATCATTGGATATTCTAATTCAGTTTTTTCAGGATGTAGGGTTGATAAGAAAAGTACTTGTAGAACTTGTCAATTTATAGGAACTCTTTAGTTTATTGGTCTAACAGAAAATATAATTCAATAGCCCTTTCTACTACTTAAGCATAATGTATATTTGTTAATGTATGTACTAAATGAACTCATCATTTTTTGAACAATTCGTACTATACAAAGTGGGGTTCATATTGATGACTCCTATAGTATAAAATGGGGCCATTCATGTTCGTACCAAATGATACATGATTTGGTTAAACTGTTCATACTATATGAAGTAGGGTTCATATAGATGATTTATAGTGTATGAAATAAGGTTCGTACATGATCATATTAAATGAATTGGTTCAGTTTTGACCAATTCATACAGTACAATATCAGTTTATACAAATGATTGATAGAGTATGAAATCAGGTTCATAAAGGATCGTACATAGATTTTTAAACTGTTCATACATATGGTCTACGATTATACTGTATGATCTGAGTATGTTCAAGTTGAAATTTTTAATTTTCTATATGGTTTTTCTTGTCTTTCATATACAAGTATGCTAAAAACTGGCATTCGATATATTTGTGTGAATTTCTCTTGAGAGTGGATAAGGAGAGTGTTTAGGAGATAGTTTTAGGAGTGAAGAGTGAGAGATCTTTTGAGAGGAAATTTTGAGGGGATTCACAAGGTTTTCCAAAGGTAAGGATCTCTTATTTATTCTTCAAGATTCTCCCTACTTCCTTGAAGGCTATTGAGAGAAGAATTTTGAAGAAGATCACAATACTTTGCCTTCACCAGGAGGGTGAGAAAGGATGTTTGTACTCTGTCATCATTAGGAGGATGAGAAAGGATGTTGGTACTCTGCCATCACTAAGAGAGTGAGAAAGGATGTTGGTACTCTACCATCACCAGGAGGGTGAGAAAGGATGTCAGTACTCTACTGCGCTGGATTAGTTGAGGAGAGGTGTTGACCACGATTTTGGCCAAATCTCTTGGACCAAGGGGTTAACTTCGTCAAATTGACCAAGCCAGGACCCAAGACCTCTCCCACTCAGTTCAATGGGTCGATCTGAGTCTGCTGAGCCCAGACCCAGGTCCTGGGTCAACCAGGGTTAACCCAAATCGACCCCTTTAGCCTATTGGAGCCCGATTTAATTCCAGATTGAGCCCAAATCTCCCTTGGACTCATCCCCATCATTCCATGGGTCTAAATAGGCTGAATTGATCAAGTCAAACTTTGACTTGGTCAACCCAGGCCTTAATAGGTCATTATGACCCATTAGGACCCATTAGGGCTTAAATTCAAATCCAAATCAATCCAATTTCTTGCTTGGCTCAAAACCCTCACTCTCTTGACCTACTTGACTGGTTTGACCAAGTCAAACTATGACTTAGTCAAATCAAGTATTTAATAGGTCAAATTGACACATTTAAGGTGCATTTAGAGCCTAATTAATAGAATTTAAGGCCTCTAAACATTTTAAAATTCAAACTACGGCCTAATCTGAGGGATTTCCCTCCTAAATCATTGGAGGTTTGATCCTAGCCGTAGATCTAAGGGTTATGCCGTTTAAATAGCAAAAATTAGATGGTTTGAAGGATCTTTTTGCAATCCATCTCTCCCTAGAGCCTCTCATCTCGAGATACTTGGTGTGAGAGTTCCTCTAGGTCCCCTCTCCCTTCCATGAGTCAAACTCCGTCGATCGAAGCCGCCGCCGGCGAGATCTCCGGCCAACCGAGGCTTAAGATCTTCTCAATTGATTTCTCGACAATCCAGAGCTCGTTTGATCGAGGATCCAAGAGGGAAAATGTACGAGGACAATCTACAAGCTCAACCGTGTCAAAGATTCGAAGATCGAACGGTAAAATATCTCGAAATCCCTTAAAATAGTTCACATAGCTTCGAGTTAAATAGCTTTAAGTACAGTGCATATTAAGACTTGAAACAACACCCCCATGATTTTTGTTCATTCATAGATTATATGTTTAAAATTTCATTTGATTTCATTGTATGGATCATGAGAATGAGTGAAATAACGTATTATGGTTTCGGGTATGTCCGCATACGCAATGGATTGATCGGGAACGGTTGTGATCTGCCCCTTTCCGTAGTCTGGATTGACCGCGAGTCTCCACCCACGATTTGACTTGCTACTTGGCAAGATCTGAGCCGTTCGCATGAAATTATGGGTGATCAGACGGACCTAATCCGTGGCCGACGTGGATAAGTGCCGCTGATTGCGGCAATTATGGCCGCAATCATTGGCGGAGGCGCCAATGATTGGCGCAGTCTCGTGGTCCAACCTGCGGCTGCCGCGTGTCAATCCCGTGGGTCCTGCCGCCAATTTAATATAAATAAATTTTATAATTATTTTTAAAACCCTTTTTATACATATTTCTTTAACAAATCATAATAAAATAAATATGAGTCCAAAAAATATGCGCAATACCTCGAATTGCTCGTATTCTCGGCCTCTTTAATTTAAAATTATTAAAAAAAATACTATATATTCATTTAAATATTTTAAAAAATAGTAAGTTTTAATTATTTTTAACAAAAATTCACATCTTTTTCATTTTAAATCGGATTTTTGTGTGCAACCCCTTGTTCTTTTTAGAAAAAATGTAAACTTTATTTTAAAATTGTTTTTATTAGCTGATTCCTGCTGTTCTGATAGATTTCTTTCTTAAGAGCACTATTTGTCTATTTAAGTATTATTTGGGTATTTAGTATAGTAATTATTTTTAAATTAAAAACTATTTTGAAACCCTTTTCAAAACCTTGATTGAGGGGTCAGTGGGTCTCCCATATATTTATTTACTATAACTTGACCTATTTTAATTATCTTAACTTTCAAAATTTATATATATTTAAGTATTTTAAAACTACTTTAAAATTACTTATATATTAAATCTCCTAATTTTGGTAGACTCACTACATAAAATTTTAAACATGGATTACATGCATGAAGAGCAATCATGGGGGAGTGGGTTAGTGAATGGTTGAGGCCCAATCATTCACTAATCCCTTCTTTAGTTATATTTATTTTCTTGTTATTTGTAGTTTGCACGTGTAGGGTGCACCACCACTTAGTTTAGGCTCTCCTAGATCTAAGGACATGGTGTGTTTACTGCTTTTTATGTTACCATGCATTTATTACCTTGAGGGTTAGATAAAATATCACTTTAAACTCCTATAACGTAGTGACACCCTAAGGTCAATAATTAAGGACTCGTTTAGCGAACTTAGAAAATTTCTAGGAGCTAGGGTAGATCACTGATTAACATAAAAACTTTCACATTTGAACTTAGAGACAATGAAAATCCCAGAATTTTTAGGTCTTGTTAGCCCCCTTAATTAACCAACCCTTATTAACTTGCTAAATAGGGCCCCAAGACCTTCTAAAAGTTATAGTAAATCTATTTTAGATCAGAAAATTAACCATAATACCTCAAATTGTTCAGAATCTGATCCTTACTTCAGATAAATAGGGCTCCTCAGTTTAACTCTAGGCTGACCCTTAATTTGACCTTAGGTAGAAATTATCGTTTTGCCCCTAATAAATTACTAAAAATTAATAAAAATACCAAAGTCTCCCCAAACACTTAGGACCACTTTCTCAAGTCATACCTAAACTTTAGGAGTGATTTCAATCTGTTTGGAGCTGATTTGTATCAAAACCATAAAATCAGCCCTTAATTAGACAATTTCATAAATACAATGAACTTAGAAAATTCAGAACTAATTGTAAAAAATTCCAAATCAGGAAAACTCACTTGAATTAGACTCCTATTAGGGTCTAGTGTTTATTGAAAATATTAGAATTCTAGAATCTCACTTAAATTAGAAAGTCAACATTTTTGGTCAATCATAGTTCATTTAAGGCCCGAAACTTAGAAAATTCATAACTTTTCCTAAAAATTTCCAAATCTAGCATACTACCTGGCTAGCTACTCATCTTAGGGTCTAGCATTTTTCTAAAATATTAGGAGACCCAAACCTAGCTTATTTCCCATAGTGATGTTTTGGACACCCTTAATATAGTACTTAGGAGGACCCGGGACTTTCCAAAATTGGCTAATACAATTTTAACTTCAAATAATATTATCCTAAGTTTTTAAAACTGATAAACAAACTAAATGAACTAAAATGGACCCTAATCCATTAAAACTTTGACTTTAACTAAAATTTCATTTTCTGGCCTATAACAAATCTGAAATGTAGGCAATTTTAACAACTACTCAAATTAGGATCTATCAAAGCCACACCAGCCTTACACATACATAGAATTGATTGCTAGGGCACCACTTCTTGATCTAGGCTAGGATGGTGGTTTATTTTTCTACTGTGTGCCAGAGCCTTTTGACATTTTTATTGCATGCTGTTAGAAATTGAATTGATATGCTTACTTACTTTTCCTGCACTCTGTGAACTGATGTGCTGAGTGCTAGATTTACCCTTAGGTTAGGATGTTTAGCCCTCATAATTAAGAATATGGCTTGGCACAGCTTCAATGGGTTGATTTTTATTTTTATATAACTGCTTAGGATGATTTTCATTAGGATAACCTTACAGGAATTTTTAGATTTACTGCTTTATATTTAATATAAAATTTTTAATAATAGTTAAGAGTTATGAAAGTGCAATCTAAGTGGGATATTCTTATCCAACTCAAATTCCAAAAGAAGAAGGCATCCCTAAAGGGGAAAGTCTTCTTCCATTTGGGAGATCAAGTTGGATGACTTTAGATATTCAAAGAGAAAAGGCAATACCCCCTACCAGGGGGATTGTCTCTTCGTTTGGATATTCAAGCCATTACGAATCAAAGGAGTCCAAGGAAGAGAAATCCAAGGAGGAGAAATCCAAGGAGTCCAAGGAGGAGAGTTCCAAAAAGTCCAAGGAGAAGAAGACACCTAGAAGATTGAAGACTTGAAGAATAATATCCCACTAAAAATCATCTGTGTCTGTCATAGGCTTAAAAATCGGGGTTGTTGGCAGTGGTGCCCGGCCACTTTACTTTCTACATATTTAGTTTGTAATAAGGGCAGTTTGCCTGTGGACTTTTAATTAATTTGTTGGATTTATATTGATGTGTTTACCTGATTGCACAGTAGCAATTGCATGTTTTTCTTAGGTTTCTTTCTTGCATGTCATTTTTTCTTTTGCCTGGATACTCGTTAGGCTCTTTAAGGACTAAAAAAAAATTTCTACTTATAACCAAAATTTAATATTTAAGTCTTAAATAACATAGAAATCTAACAAACCTAGAGAATTGCCGGAACAATTCGGGGTCGCATGCATATTACTGCATATTTCTTTCCTTACTATAAGACATCTCTCTGCTTGCGGGTAGAGTCTAGATAATCTAGCCTATGAGGATGAAGTGCTGGACCTAAGGAGACCCAGTCTTTTCTAAAAATTTATTTTCTATAAGCCTGTTTTTAAAATCCTTTGTATACCTGATTTGGAAGCTTGAACTAGTATGCATTGCTTTAGTAACTAACTAATTAAAATTTAATTGCATTAGCTAGGAGCATTCACCCCACATAAGGTCAGGACCAATTAGGAAACTCTATAGATGTTAGTCCTACTTCTAAAAAAAAATTGTACCACCCACCCATCTTTCATAACTAACTTGATAGCAAAGTTTTAAAGCGACTAGGTGGCTCCCCAATCCAGGCCGGGGTAAGTCCAAATTTTGCACAGTATTAGCTAGGACACGGGTCTTAGTGTTGTGTAGAACACTAAACCCAACCTAAATTTAGGATTTAAGGCTACTACACTCACTCTCGTAGTATGCCTTATATAGTAGGTAGATCCTTTCCTTTCAGCGACTATAAATCCTACTTATCTACATACAGGATGACTCCACATCCATCATTCTCTCATGCATGTGATTGATTGCCTGACTTTCTTTCATCTAGTTCCTCTTTAGTACCCTAGAGCATCCGAATGCTGGTATGAACCATACATTCTAATTCAGCCCTTCGGACCTTTCTTCCTTTTGGGTAGGATTTCCTAGTCTATAACCTCGTGCCAATCCTATTGTAGGAAGAGATAATGTATGATCCTTAATCGAGAATTTTCTCAGGATCCGGCCTAGGATGTAATTAATCACAGGGGCATGTGGTCGTGGGAAACACGATCCCACTTCTACTAAACCCCACTCGAGCTGTCATATCGGGTGGGAAAACCCGTGATTAGGTCGTGTATATTACTACCCATCGGGGTGCACTGACGAGAGCCACTATCCTTAATGGTTAGTCGCATGCACAATCCAATCTGCCCTTCCATCGAGCTGTTCGTGTCGAGTGTAGAGGCCTACGATCATTTTGTCCTACGGGATAGTGTGGTCATACCCTCTGCGTTCGTACCCTATGAGCGGTGCTCTTTTGGAGGTCCACAGGTTTCTAGCAACCATGGTGAGACCAATTTCTCTCTCCATCTTTGGATTCTATATTATCTTTTTTTCTGTGTACTCCAGGATTGGTACTCCTTAGATTAGGTCCATCCCACTCTTAGTTAAGGTCTTTCCTAGTTAGAGTTCCTTTCCCTGTAGCTAGGGTTCCCCTACTCTACTTTTTTCCAGCCTTACAAGCTATTCCGGCCCTTATCAATTCATATCTATCTTTATCAAATTCTTCACTCTTTCTTGATTTCAATTCTAATTGACCTATTCACTTTCTTTTCTTGGCAGCAATGTCATGGCTCCTTTCATTCTATCTCTTACTTTTAGCTTTGGTTCAAACGTACGGGTGACTCTCCGTAAGTCCCTTCTAGCTAGTTCGCCCGCTGGAGGGATCACTTTTGGTTCCTTTATGGACTCGGCCTTCGTCACTCTTGGCGGGCAGACCCCGATGGAGGCTACTGCATTCTCTCCTCCTTAGAGGAGAGGACGCGCAGCTATGCGCCCTTTCAGATGACCAGCTACTCGGCGGACAGTCAGGGCACCTGCTCATCCTGTTTCTATACTTGCGCAGCCTATGCGCCTTGTGGCTAGGAGACCAGTGCCTAGGCCACTTCCCGTTCCACCAGTTTGTCCTACGGTTAGGCATCTAGTGCCTACCACTCCTGTTGCACAGGTTTCTCTGGCCCCTCAGCTCCGGTAGCCTGCTGTAGTTGTTCCACCGTTCTTCCAGCGGCCAAGCAACCTGCACCTACTGCTCCTGTTGTACATGTTGCTCCGGCTCCTCAGCACCGGCAGCCTGTTGTTGTTGTTACTCCCGCTGTTCCCGCGGAAGTACCCCTAGTTTGGGTTCCCCCTCCCACTTCCACTAGGAAGAGGGATGCCCATACCGAGGTGCCTTCACCCTCTTATGGTCAAGTTTCTATATTTGCTCGGCTTTCTCACTCTGAGACTGCTGGGTAGACCCAGGCACCTCCAGTTGTCCCTGTTCCCCCTGCCACCTAGGCAGTGGGTTCAGATGTTCCGTTCACCTCCACCTCCAGCCTTGGGAGAAGGGCCCGGAGGAATAGGAATATGAGGTTATGTTTAGCTGCATCAGAGGTAGAGAGGCAGCAGATGGCTGATGCGATAGCTCACCAGGAGCTAGTTCAGAGGACGGTGGCTCCCAGACAGTGGAGACCATGAACAATTATAGTTGCGCTTACTCCAGAGGTTATAATAGCTCCTGAGATAGAGGTAGTCCAGGGAGGATGCTTCTCCCCGCTGACATATAGTGGGGACGAGGAGGATATTGCCCGCATTGCGGCAGCCCCTCATGTAGCCACTACCTTACCTTGGGCTAGGGTCCCTAGGGATGCTGGTGTTCGAGCCCTCACTTAGAGGATTCGAAACATTGTCCACCTAGCGCGTGGTAGGGGGCCTGTAAGTCGGAAGAAGATACTCTGATGGATTTCTTAGGCGACTTTCCAGTTACGGAGGTAGACCATGGTGGGAAAAATTATGTCACACCACGCAGATTTTGATTTCTCCTATTTTGTAATCGAATACTGCATTGAAAATAAAGTACAATCTCGAGAGGTCGACACAATATTCTACAATGGATTCAATATCAAAATAGGGTTTTGAAAATTGATATTTCTATAATCAAACATAGTTCAAAGAATAACATATCATCTCAAAAGATGAACATGAAATTCTATAGAATATGTTTAAAAATAGAAATACGTTTTTTGAAAAAATATAATTGAAATTTACTGAAAATAAAGACGTACCTTTCTTCAGGCTTGATCACCGGTTCTGTTGCTTTGCTTTTGGAACCTTTACCTTTGGAAGTATACTTGAACTCCATTTTTCAAAAATACTTACAAGTTTCACTTTTCAACCTTTCTTACATAACATCTTGCCATTCCAAGACATTCACTACTTTTTTCACTATCCATATACTTCGCTAATTAAATCTCACATACATACATTCCATTTTTTACAATCTATACCTTTCACTTTCACTTCACTTTTTAGAAAACATTTGATGCAATTCTCAATGCACATATACCTTTTGCCTTTCAAAAATAACATACATTTTACCCTTCCAAACCTACTTTTTCAAAGTTCGTACATTTCATAAACACACACTTCCAAAATTCACACTCCACATTTTCCACTATAAAATACCTTTCTACACATTTCAAAATTCAACACATACACTTCACCACTTTTCACCATTCTCACACAAATACTTTTTCAAAACACTTCTACATTTAAAACATACAATCTCCACTTCTTATTTTTCATACACCTCAAGTTCCATTTTTAAAACACATATTTTTCACAAAAATCATACACTTCATCTCTAACACAAGACACTTTACCTTTAAACTTCCACAAGCATCACCTTTCAAAACTTACATTTTCTCCTTTCCAAATCACACAAACACCTCTTAAAACACACACAATGTTCACCTTTACACAAACTCAACATTTCTTCCTAAATCAATATTTATGCCAAATACAATTTAGAGAAAGAAATAAAACAAACTTCATTACTTTCCAAAATTAATGAAGTTTTCCAACAACACCAAAAATACCATTGTATTGAATCTTTGATTGTTTATCATTAAACATATAAAGCGCATAAATACTCTCCGATCGTTAAGCTTCACTTTGTTAAACAAAACCATCCTTCACTAAAGTTAACACAATAATCACAAAGGTAATTGATAATGAACGGCACATTCTCCATATAGTTTGCCGAAACACAAAAGAGGCATCGCCACATCGCTGTTTTCAGATTTCTTCCAAACTCACAATTTTAATTTAAAAATTTATGTACTCAATCTCTTATGGATGAAAAGAAACTTCAACACAACTTCATCTCAAGAGAATAAAGAATTGATATATTACTTAAGCAAGCAAGAAAAAGAAGATTTTTTGTTTACCAATATACAAGAAGAGGTCAGCGGAACTAAGGCTTCGATCCAGTGGCTAGGGCCAGTGACGAGGAATGGTGTTCGGCCTTAGCGTCGTGCAGCACAGGGAGATGACGAACAAAGGAGCGACGGGCTGGAGGAGTTCGCGAATTGCAGGAGCGATGAAGGACTCTTGGACTTTGATTCACGAGAGCGATAGAGATGAGGTATTCGGTTCTCTGTGTGTATGTGAATCCAGAGAAAGAGGCGTCGGGCTTGCGACAGTGAGGGGGCTGGACAGTGGATTCGCAAATCACAGGGAGAGAGCGATATTGAGGAAACCACGGCTTGAGGGATGGCCGTTCGTGCGATTTGGAGAGAATGAGGGCTGGGTTTCTTGCAAGCCGAGAGGAGAGCGAAGGGCTGGGAAGGGAATTCTGTATGGGTTAATCGTGAGAGAGAGGCCAGAGAAGTGAGTGTTTCTTTCGCCTGGGCCTTACGGCCTTCTTTCGAACAGTCGGAGAGATGGGGGCGTTCGAACCTGGGAACAGACGGGGAGGTTGAGGGCTTCGTGCGATTCTGAGAGAGAGGGAGGCTTCGTTCTGTGCGAATGCTAGAGAGTCGTGAGAGAGCATAAGGTAGAGGGAGCGAGAGATTCGTGCTTTGTGTTGTTTGAATCAGAGAGTCGTGGGAGTGAGAGATGGGGTTTGCACAGCTTTATGCGAATGGAGAGGAGGATCGGTTGAGGGCTTCGTGCGAATCTGAGAGAGAGGGAGGCTTCGTTCTTTGGAGTTCCTTGCGAACTGTCGAGATGGAGGCGTGCGAACTGCAGTGGATGGGGTTGGGGCTGTTTCGCGAACAGAGAGGAAACCACGACTTGAGGGATGGCCGTTCATGCGAATAGGAATAAGCGAACTGGGAGGCTTTTTTTTTTTTTTTTTAAACTACAGGGGGACGTTCGGCCTGGGTTGTGAGAACTGCCGAGAGAGAGAGGGTATTCGACCTGGGCTATGCGAAGCGTAGAGACGACGGGCTGGAGGTATTTTCCGCTTGGAGCTTGCGAATAGGGAGGAGCGACGAGCAGGGGGCTCGGCCTTGGAGTTGCGAATCAGAGCCGAGAATGCGAGAGAGAGGACTTCATGCGACCTGGAGTAGGGGCGACGGTTCTCCTGTGCGTATGATGAAGAGTTCCGAACTGTGTGTTCGGTTCTCTGTATGTGAATGAATAGTAATGGGAGAGGAGACGGGCTGTGGTTTCTGCGAACTGGGAAGAGATGGAGAGTTAGGGAGTTGTGCGAATTATGAGAGTCGGAGAGGGATCGTGTGAGGAGAGCTTCGGTATTTGGAGTTCCTTGCGAACTGTCGAGATGGAGGCGAATGGGGGGTTTTTGTGAACTGGAAAGGAGTTGGGATTTGCGAACTGAAGTATGAGAGGGAGAGATCGGTTCGTGTGATCCAAAGGGAGAGAGGGTGACGGGATGAAGGGGTGGTTAGATAAGTCTAACTGCATGTAATTAGTTTAAGGTGCTAAAACTATTTAGTTTAGGTTATTAATAAAATATTTGATTTAACAGTTTTAATATATAGTTTTAAAATAAATAATATGATTTGAATTTTTTTAGTAAATTTATTCTACTAGAATTTATTAATTATAGATATATATATCTTTGAAATTTATTTAAATGATTTTAACATTTTATTTATCAATGAAGGATTTAGAGTTGATTTGATATTGAATTAGAGGGTCGAGTCAACGCTACGTCAGTGGGCTTCCACCTAAGAGAAATCCTATGGGCGACGTCTACACTAGGCTACGAAGACCTAGATGCTAGAGTCAATTCCGGGGAAATTGACCTCGAATAATGAGGTCAACAGACCACAAGGAGACTTTACAGTTGACAGAGTTGGTAGACACCGTAGCAGCCAGTACGGGCAGTTCCAGTTGCGAGAACGCCAGAAGTTACTCATGCTGTAGGATGACGCCCACGTCATCAAGGATGGAAACAGCAGTAGGAGCCTGCCTGGCCTCAGGTTAATTCAGTAGTGGTAGCCCTAGACCAGGCAATTGTTAGTATGGAGAATCACCATAGGAGGTGGATTTGGAGGCGTCGACAGGTAGACACCCCTATCGACCTAGTTCCGATAGTTGAGATAGAGCCATTGTCAGAGGTAGAGCAGCCAGATGAGGCAGTTGATCAGATGGAGGTTGTGGTTCCTTCCGGGTCCGAGGTGGTCCCGATGGTTTGCTATGATGGTTCAGTACCTACCCTAGATAAATCGCCAATGCGGATTGAGACAGAGTTAGCTCCCAGTACTCATAGGATTACCTCTCCTATGAGTTCTTATATAGAGGCACTCTGACGATCTTTCCTGGATGACGACGATACACTAGTGGATGAGTCCGATAAGGATGTGTCAGTGCACCGGGTTTATGTGGTTACCTATAGAGGTCACTCGAATGAGAGAGAGCCTGAGGACCAGGATGAGCAGAGAGAGCCTGAGGTGGGTGGACCTCCCAGATCAGTAGATACGGATGCTATAGTCCTGAACTTTCAGGCACAGATGATAGAGATAGCCAGAGCTATGGCGGCCATGACAGCATAGTTGACAGCCTTGGGGGCGATGCCCCAGATGTCAGGTGTAGCTACTACCAGTACTTCTAGAGAGCAGCCAGTAGTACCTCCAGCTACACTAGACCCTGTGAGAGTGGACAGGGTCCAGAGAGCAGTTAATGTAGCACCTTTAGTTGTCCAGAGTCAGCCAGCTCAGTTTTCCTAGAAGGTAGAATAGGTGATTTCCTCAAGGAAGACTACAGAGTCAGTTAGCAGGGGGTGTCCTTACCCGGTAGAGTATGAGCAGGACCCCTGGTTTCATCCCTCCTAGGTTTAGAGTGTTTGATGGGTTTGGAAACCCGAGGCAACATGTGGCTTAGTACCAAGCCATATGTTGCAATATGTGATGGAGTGATCTATTGATGTTGAGGTTATTCGTTAGCAGCTTGGCGGGGGTGGAATTTATCTAGTACTCCGACCTCCCCAAAGACTCAGTCTAGACTTTTGTAGAGCTATAGCAGGTTTTCATACAGAGGTTTGTCAGCACAGAGCACCGGGTTATAGTTGGGGAGTTAGTAGTCACTAGACATCATCCTAGAGAGTCACTGCCAGATTACATAGTTAGATGGAGAAACCTTAGTTTGCAGTGTGAGCCACAGGTACAGGAGCAGCATGCAATTAAGATCCTTTTGAAGAACATAGATGGTCTCATTGCTCCATACCTGAAGGGCTTCACCATTCAAACCTTTCAGAATTTATTGACCAAGGTCACTAGCCTACAGGACAGCATACCCGATGCAATCCCTCCTAAGATTTAGAGTCAGCCTTCATGCAGACCTCAACGACAAGAGTTTTCAGGGGCACCTCCATCCAAGAGAGGGGAGGTACATAGTACTTAGGGACCACCAGATAAGGGCAAGAGGCCCTTAGTCAGTTCAGCACCTCCACAGCAGTCACGCTCAGCTAGTTAGTCACACTCAGCTAGTCAGCTAGCAGTACAGCCCAGGATCTCCCATAGGACTCAATAGAGTCAGCAGTACCTACAGGAGAAGCTTAGTAAGGAATATCTCTTTAAAAGAGAGAGTGTGAAGAAAATATTTAAATTCCATACTAAAAAGAACATTTTCACATTCCCCAATAACAATAGAGTGGAGGAAGATGGTCAGACTGAGCACTCACTCTATTTTCCTTACCACAGACATATTAGGCATGTGTTAGAGGACTGCTATATCTTCAAGGATAGAGTTGAGAGGTTGATGGCCATAGGATAGATACATCTCTAGGACAGTGACTTGGTGCAGCCCAAGGGCAAAGGCCCTCAGACAGTTCAAATGGTCTCCAGTCCCAACCACAGTCTCAGCCACAGTGACAATCAAGGCAGTAGTGGTAGTTTACCCCACAGTTCTGAGGGAGAGTGGAAGTTAGCACTCTTTAAGAAGACCAGGAGGATGATAGACCATGCAGTTCAGAGTTCAGATGTAGTTGAGAGGAGGCCACCCCAGGCAAAGTCGGCAGTTTCCATTATAGTTACTACACTAGCACTTGTACCTTCTTCTTATTCTTCTCTTTCTATTGTAGTGCCTACTGAGCACATTTCTTTATCTTCTTTATGTAATAAGAAAATATAGAAAAAGAAAAGTATGTTGTAACCTCAAAGGGGAAGACAGGGTTCCTTTCAACACTTACGTTGAAGGACTTTATTCTCCTTTCATTTGATGAAGAAATAATAGAAGAAGGTGATTCTGACTATTTATGGTGTTCTTTTCCTACTGCTTTTACTTCTAGTTCTACTTCTACTTCTGCTAGCACTCACTCATTTACTATTTTACATCTCTTATAATATGGATGATTTTGGTGAAGAGTCTGAGTCTGAGTATGAAGATGAAGCAGTCTTTGTGATACCAGAGGGTGGATATTACATAAATTCAGAAGATGAATCCAAGAACCCACTTCCAGTACTTTCCTTAGAGCCAACACCTGCCACCACTACTTAACCAGAGGAATCTCTTGTTGAGGATGGCTCAATAAAGGAAGTTCATTTGCATTCAGGGAAGGTCCTTTCACCTAGGTTGGCTAAGAATACAAAGATAAAAATATCATTACCCAGCAGGATGATCCTATCCCTTCCTCCCATGAGCAGTCTAAGGAGAAAGGCCCTCAGTTGGAGGTTGATTACAACGTGTTGGCTCATCTAAGAAAGATTCCTTCTCTTCTTAGTGTCTATGATGCTTTGATGATGTCCCATGACTTGAGAGAGACACTGATGAAAGCCTTGCTTGAACCAGAGTCCTATCAAGCCTTATTTGCTTCTGACTCCACCGATGAGGCATGACATTTATACAATATGCCATGCATTACCTTTTCTAGTTGTGATCCTCTTTTAGAGACTACTGAGCACAATCGTCCCTTGTATGTCACTACTGAAGTCAATGATTATGAGTTGAACAGGGTCCTCATAGACCAAGGAGCTTCAATAAACATACTAACACTTGAAACTTTGAAGAGCCTCTCCTTGGGTCATTTGAATCTCACTTCCAACAAGATTATGTTGAAAGGCTTCAATGACCAAGGCCAGCGAGCTCTAGGGTCTATTATCCTGCCTCTGAAGTTTGGGAATTTTTTAACTGAGGTAAAGTTTCATGTAATTGAGGCTGACACTTCATACAAGGCTCTCTTAGGAAGGCCTTGGATCCATGAGTATGAAATGGTGCCCTCTATCTTGCACCAATGTACAAAGTTTCTGAGGAATGATGTTGAGTATACCATTCCTGGAGATACCCAGCCATTTTCCGTGCATGAGATCTCTATGTACGATGACGCCGAGTACTACGTACCCCAGAAGGATCGTAGAGCTCCACCTGCTCAGTCACCAGTGATATCTGCTACTGTTGTACAGGGTCCTATGCAGCCACCTGCACAGGGTCCTATATAATCGTCAGTACAGGGTCCATCATAGGTTTGTATTGAGCAAGGTGTTTCCACTGCACATTCTGATAGAGATCCCTCTCAGTTTGCAGTGAGGCACGATGTTCCCCCTAATAGAGGTAGGGGAGGTAGAGGGAGAGGGAGAGGTAGAGTTGCGATCCGTGAGTCACGGAATCACGACACTCGTATACCTCCTCCTCCTAACCTTTATACTTCTTCTTTTCCTGTAGAGTCCGACTCTTTCGATGATGAAATGATCGATATCCTTCAGCGTCCAGTCACTTCACTACCTCCATATTCCACTGGTTATGATTCACTGCCTACTTTTTGTAGCCATTTGATATTTGAAGGTGGATTGTTTATTGATATTAGCTCAGACGAGGAAGAGGACTTCTGACATCAGACTACTACCAAACAACCTTCTCCCCATCAAATACTTGGGATAGAAGTTGGGGATTCCAGTTAAAGAGCTTCTAATACTCCCTCAGTTGATGATGATAGTCCAATATGGGGTAGTGAAAATCCCATACCCCACTTATACAAGACTTTTTTACTGGCACGAACTGAGTGTCCCTCCGTACCCCATAGTATAGGTGCCCCATTGAGTCCTGGGAGCTAGGAGCCGGAGGAGACCACTATGGATATAGAGGTCAGGATTGCCCCTCGTTACTTTTCACCTACTGTAGAGAGCTTTGTTGAGCGGGGTCTCATTCGTTCCACTTGGCCCGACGAATAAGCTCTACGGCAAGCCCGAGTTTAGTGGAATTATTTCCCTCAGGGTCTAGGGAGTGTAGGTTATATGGGATTAAATCAGTCCGATAATGCCAACATTCGTGCTATTTCCCATGCTTATCCGATTATTTCTCTTGCCGAAGAAGACACAGATAGTGAGGAAGATAGAATACTTGATGCTCAACAAGAGTTTGAAGATGGCATCACTTCATCCATGGATGAACTATGTGAGGTAAACTTAGGCACTGAATCAGATCCTAAGCCTATTTTCCATAGTATACTACTGTGTGATTCAGAGGCTCAATAATACATTGAGTTACTATCAGAGTTTAGAGACTATTTTGCCTGGAACTACACCGAGATGCCTGGTCTAAATCCAGAGGTAGCAGTCCATAAATTAGCCATTAAGCCTGATGCAGTCCCTGTTAAACAAACACTTTGTAGGATGAGGTTAGAAATTGAACAACAAGTGATCGCTGAAACAAGAAGCTTATAGAAGCTGGTTTCATTAGGAAAGAGAAGTACCCCACCTGGCTTGCCAATATTGTTTCAGTCTGGAAGAAGAGTGGACAGATTCATGTTTGTATTGACTTCCGTGATTTAAATAAGGCATGTCCCAAGGACGATTTCTCTCTTCCCATTCCTGAGCTTATGGTAGATATAGCATCATCCCATAGCATCTTCTCATTCATGGATAGTTCATCTGATTACAATCAGATAAAGATGGACCCCAAGGATAAAAAATTTACTACTTTTCGGACACCTATAGGTGTCTTTAGTTACAAGGTGATGCCCTTCAGTCTCAAGAATGCCGGGGCCACCTATTAACGAGCTATGACTGTCATCTTCGATGAGATGATACATGAGCAAGTTGAATGCTATGTGGATGATTTGATCATCAAAATCAAGGTCCGTTGAGATCACCTTCGAGATCTACGAATCATTTTTGAACTCTTGCGCAAGTTTGATTTAAAGATGAATCCTTTAAAATGCATATTTGGAGTTAGTGCAGGTAAGTTCTTAGGGTTTATAGTTTGCTACCATGGTATTGAGATAGACCCATCTATGATAAAATCCATAGTAGAATTAAAACCCCCTAAGAGTCTTACCCAGTTGAGATCCTTTCAGGATAAACTCGCTTTCTTGTAGAGATTTATCTCCAATCTTTCTAGTACGTGCCATCCTTTCTCTACATTGGTCAAGAAAGATGCCTGATTCCATTGGGATGAGAGTTATCATGAGGCCTTTGAGAGTATAAAGCGCTACCTAATGTACCCCCCTGTCTTAGCTGCACCTATCCTAAGTAGGCCACTGATTCTCTACACTATGGTGCTGGATGAGTCCTTAGGTGCATTGTTGGCTCAAGAGAATGAGGATTGTAAGGAGAATGTCCTGTACTACCTCAGCAGGCGACTAATACCTGCAGAGCTTAAGCACCTAGCAAAGAAAAATAATGTTTAGCCTTGATCTTCACGGAAGCTTAGGCATTATATGCTTTCACATAAGATCAATCTGATCTCTCGAGTCAACCCATTACAGTACTTGATGACCCGTTCGACCCTTTTAGATCGTCTAGCACGATGGTCTATGATACTACTGTAATTTAATATTTCTTTTATTCCCCAGCGGGCCGTCAAAGGACAGGCTCTAGCTGACTTTCTGGCCGATCACCCGATCCCTACTGATTCACCACTCAATGATGATCTACATGATGAATTAATCTTGAGTGTGGATGAACATGAGTCCCCTACTTGGGAGTTCTACTTTGACATTGTGTTATCCATTAAAGCTTTAAGTCCAAATGAAACTCCTATAGTTAGGGTAGGATTAGGCTTAATTTTTTCTGTCTCATGAGGGTCATACTCTATGGTACTCCTATAGTTTATCAGAACCTCGTACTAATAATGAAGCTGAGTACGAAGCTCTGATTTTGAGGTTAGAGTTGGCAATTCATATGAATCTTATATAGGTGAAAATCTTTGGAGACTCCTAACTAATAATCAATCAAGTAGATGGAGTCTACAAAGTACTTAAGCCTGAGCTCTTTCCATATCATGATAAAATAATAGAGCTCTTGTGCTTAATACCAAAAGTAACTTTGGCCAAGCTCCCTAGATTTGAAAATGGAAAAGCAGATGCATTGGCCAAGTTAGCAAAAGAATTAGCTGACCCTACTGGAAACCCCATGTCTATTATTATTCAGTATCGTCAAGCTCTGTGCCCCGCAGACTTATCTTCTCCCAATCAGACCTTCACAGTGTTTGCTGTTGATGAGGAGTCAGATTGGAGAGAGCCCTTCATAGAATATTTAAAGCATGGTAGGCTTCCAGATGAGAAGTCTCTCACTGCTCAAATTAGAAAGAGAGCTCTATCATTCTCATATGTAATTGAAACTTTGTATCGACGCTCTTTTGATCAAATGTGGTTAAGATGCCTCAATAAAGAAGAGGCTAGTAGAGTCATGAGCGAGATACATGAAGGGCTTTGTGGTGCCCATCAATCTGGACCTAAAATGATAGGCAGGATTAAACGCCTTGGCTACTACTGGCTGACTATAATCCATGATTGTATGGAGCACGCGAAGAGGTGCCACCAGTGCCAGATTCATGGTAGAGTGATTCACCAACCTCCTAACCCGTTGCACTATACTATTTCTTCTTGGCCATTTGAGGGCTGAGGCACGGATTTTGTGGGTCCTATAGACCCTCCTTATTCTAATGGTCATAGGTTTATTTTAGCCGCCACTGATTACTTCTCTAAGTGGACAGAAGCTGTCCTACTTAAGAAAGTTAAATCAGAAGATGTGATGCGTTTCTTTCGCAATAATATTGTTATACGCTTTGATGTTCCACGCCGTATAATCTCTGATAACGGCCCATCCTTTAGAAGCACGAAAATTTCCAAATTTGCCCGCCGCCATAACATTAATTGGCGATACTCCTCGATTTACTACCCCAAAGCAAATGGCTTGGCAGAGACATTTAATAAGATTCTTGTGCAACCGATAATGAAAATCCTTGTTGCAAATAAGAGAGAATGTCATGATAAGTTATCTGAAACATTATGGGCTTATAGGACTACCTACCGTACTCCTACTCAGTCCACCCCATATGCTTTAGCTTTTGGGGTTAAAGTAGTCCTCCCACTTGAGGTTGAGCTCCCCTCACTGTGTGTAGCAGTTAGTTATAACCTATCTGATGAAGATAATGCTCAACTAAGGTTGGAAGAGTTTGATGGTTTAGATGAGCATCGCTTACGAGCTTATTAGTGCCTTAAGCTATGCCAAGCCCGAATGGCCCGACACTACGAGCGCCTTGTTAGACCCCGTGCTTTTTGGGTAGGCGAGTTAGTTCTTGTTTTGCGTAGGCCTATCATCTTGCGTCGGTGCCGAGGTGGTAAGTTTGAGCCTGTTTGGGAAGGCCCCTTATATGTAGAGCAAGTTTATGAAGGTGGTGCCTACCTACTTATTGATGCAAATGGCGTTCACCTAATGCCTGTAATCAACGGATAGTACTTGAAAAAGTACTATGCCTGAGTCTAGTACTTCGCAGGGGAGCCTCCCTACCACATGTAGATATTCCTCTATATATATAGCTCCTAAAAGGATTCCTCTTATTTTTTAGTAGTCTATGTGGCCACGACGATTTATCCTCTACCACACGATATTCGCTTTGAAGAGTATAAGGTTATCCTTAGAGGTGATACACTAATACACCGTAGGGATGTTTTATACTTTTGTCTGTGTGCACTGATCACATTGGTGACATCGCATATAATTTTTAGTTTGATCTCCCTTTTAAGGGGCGTAGTCCCCCAGTTTCACCTGCCACCCTAGGTGTGGTCTGGGATATCAAAACTAATAGTTTGAGCTTAGTTTTTTTTTTTTTGAGAGGTGATACTGGGTCTACACCATCCTATGATAGTCAGGTATGGAGATAGCCACTATCCCTTTTTAAGTTTCTTCTTCCTATCAGCCTTGATCTGATAGATGTAGCCCCTAATCATTCATATGAGTTGAATGTGATCAGGGATGTCAGAGTAGTTGGTTTAGACTCTTTTGGAGACAGGATACTGGGTCCATACCATCCCATGCTAGTCAAATGTGGTAGTGTTGAGCCTCTATTCTGATCGTGATTTCAGTTAGTCATTGATTTTAATATGATTGTGCTCCCTAGTTCATTCACATGAGATGAATGTGGTCTGGGTTATCAAAACTAAATGTTCACTTCTTTACAAGATCCTGTTAAATCTCCTTCCCCAGTTTTGTTCATGTAGCAAGCATGGTCTGGATTACCAAAACCATTCACTATCCCCATTTAAAAAAATATACAAGTCATAAAAGAAAAAAGCTGTTAGTAGAGCAAGACTGGTTGCCATTGTCACAGGAGGAACCTGGTAAAACTCTCTAAGAGCACAAATCCCCAGTTCTGTTCATGTGGCGAACATGGTCTGGTTATCAAAACCATTCACTATCCCCATTTTAAAAAAATATATGTGAATAAAAATAGGGAAGCTCTTAGTATAGCAAAACCGGTTTCCCTTGTTACAGGAGGAACCATGTAAAACTCTCTAAGAGCCTAAATTCCCCAAAATTTCTCTTTCTTCTCCCTTGAAACACTTTGATGAGCTCTTCAAGGTTGCTTCAACACTTAGTTGGTTGTAAATCTCTATGATTTTAAAATGCTTTTCTTTGCTAGTGATGTAGTATATTGAGTTTTAGATGTCAACATCACTACCTTCCATGCTTAGGTCTTTCTAATGAAAGATCAATCCCCTTCTACCCTCTTTTGGCAGCCTACGCTCCCATTCATGCACCGCTCTGAGCTGCCAGAGTGGTCCTATGAATGTGATAGTGTTACTTTTGCTTCGCACAGGATCCTACCTGATTAGGGTATGTGTTACTACTGTGACCTTCTGATTATCATGTATTTCACCCATGATTGCTATACTAGGTATCTGGTGTTCTCCCTTGTCACCTCAGAGTTATTTTCTTAGTTGTGATGTAGTACATCTATTCTCAGGTGTTAGCATCACAGTTTCAGGAGCTCTAATTTTCCATTGGAGGATTGACTTCTTAGTTTCTTTCATAGACTTACTTCAACATTCGCACCCTACTCTTAGCTGCTAGAGTAGCTCTATGAAGGTTGTTTTGTTGTTTTTTCTTCTCACAGGATCCTACCTAGTCATGGTAGGTGTTACCACTGTGACCCTTTGATCCTTATTTAATCTTATTCATGATTATTGTCCTCAGGTAGTGGGTGTGTCCCCTTTTTACATAGAGCTGCTTTACTTGTAGTGATGTGGTATAACTTGCCTTGGATATTAACATCACTACTTTGAGAACTTTGATCTTCTGGTAGAAGATCAGTTCTTCCACTCCTTCTTGTGACCTATCTTACCATTCATACACTAGGCTCAGTTGTCATATTTATCTTATGAATGTGTTGAGGTCACTTTCACTTCCCACAGGGTCCTACTAGCTTGTGTCGGTGTTACCACTATGAGATTTTTCCTACTTAGAGTTATTGCCCTGAGTAGCGGGAGTGCTCTCTCATTGCTTTGGTTCTTTTTCTCTTATTTGGTGATATGGGGTGTCGTGCTTTAGGTGCCACCATCACCTTTTTCTTGATATTTGATTTTCTAGTAGATAGTCAGCTCTTATAGATTTATTTCTACTTGTTTTCCCATTGAGATCTGACTCCTAGCTGCTGGAGAGGCCCTTTGGATGTTTGATACTGTTTCCACTTCTTATAGGGTCCCCATCAGTTAATATGGGTTTACCCTTGTAACCCCCTTGAGGGTTATTTTTACTAGGCTTAGTCCTACCGTCTGTAGTAGAAGTGCCCCCTCGCTACTTCAGTTCTTTGCTTTTACTCCTTTGGAATGAGATTACGCCTTTGCACACTTTACTGAGGGTGTATCTCTTCTAGCTTTATTTGGGAGACGTCATTTTAATGTCCTCCATCCCTTTTGTGTAGGGTTAGGGTTCCCTGGGAGATCCTGTTAGCATTTGGATACTCATGACCACGACGATTTATCCTCTACCATGTGGTCACCAGAGCACTAGAAGGGGTTCCCTAGGTGGCTCCACCCTTAAAATTACCCCATTTACTTACTCTTTTCTCCCTCACATCCCTATATAGATCAGTGTCAGGCTAATGTTGAGGTGACTTTTATCTCATATCCTGCTATTTGAAATGAACAGACAGGCAATTGGTCTTACTAAGTAGAGAGGACCTGACAGAGCACCTGGCAGGTACTCCTCGCCACTCTTCTGATTGTCCTGTTGTGATCAGGCAGGCATCAGAGCCTGACTCTTTATTCGCTCAGTTGAAATGACTGAGTGGATATTGAGCCCTTCTTCATTTGCAAGACCGAGCTAGTGGAGCAGATGTTGAAGCTTACTTGGTTAAAGTGAAGCCTTACTAGAGCACCTAGAAGGTGTCCCTTACGACCTCTCTTTGCTTCAGATGTCCTATTAAAGACTAAGCAGGCTTCCATTTTGTGGCACATGAGCTTCTTGCTGAGGTCAGACAGAAGTAGTGAGTTACCCCAATCCACTATTTCGAAAGGAGCAGGAGGAGCGGGATCCTTTTCACCTTCTACTATGCTGCCCAGATACGGTTAGGCAGGTAGTTGGTTTTACTTACTCGTTGAGTGAGCCCGACAGAGTCTCTGGGAGATGAAATCCCTCAACACTCCTTTACCCCGAATGTCCCGTAAACGACTAAGCAGGCTTCCATTTTGTGGTTCATGAGCTTCTTGCTGAGGTCAGGCAGAAGTAGTGGGCCACTCCAATCCACTGTCCCGAAAGGAACAGGAGGGGCGGGATCCTTTTCACCCTCTACCCTGCTGCCCAGATACGATCAGACAGGTAGGTTGTTTACTTACCCGTTGAGTGAGCCCTATAGAATTCCTGGGAGGTTCTATTTCTGAATACCCCTTTACCCCAGATGTCCTGTAAAAGACTAAGAAGGCTTCCATTTCGTGGCTCATGAGCTTCTTGCTGAGATCAGGTAGAAGTAGTGGGTCACCCCAATCCACTGTTTTGAAAGGAGCAAGATGAGAGGGATCCTTTTCACCTTCTACCCTGCTGAGCAGATATGGTCAGACAGGTAGTTGGTTTTACCTACCAAGTTGAGCGAGCCTGACAGAGTTCCTGGGAGGCCTTCCTCAATGCCTTTTTACTTTGGATGTCCTGTAAAATACTAAACAGGCTTCCGTTTCATGTCTTCTTTACTTTTACTCAGGTCAAGCAGAAGCATCGAGTCACCACAATCCACTGTTTTGAGATGAGCAGGAGGGGCGGGATCTTTTCATATTCTACCTTACTATTTCAACACGGCCAGGCAGGTAGTTGGCTCTACTTGG
>NW_021319205.1:1916690-1929494 GCF_001605985.2 Dendrobium catenatum | reverse complement strand
CTCAAGCACAGAAATGATTCACAACTTTTGGTTCTTAATTTTGACAATTTTCATCACATTTCCAGAATTTACAAATCCAATCTACCTCTGTATTGAATCCTGTGAGAGAGCTGCAACAGACTTTCTCGTATGCTTCCATTTAATTTCCATGTGATTAGCTCCTTGATCTGGAAATATAGAAATTTCTGCAATGATTCTAATGAGATCATCATTAAAAAAATAGCCTGAGACGGTCCAGAAGATTATCCAATTTCTTTGGAATAAAGAAATCCCCAATCCGCGTTGCTCTTTTAGTCTCCATAATTAACTAACAGAACGTTGGGACTCATTTAAGAGATACTTTTATCAAGCAACCAAGTATCATTCATCCAGTCAAATAGAGAAACCATTAACAGATTATTTCCCATCTTCACTATATTAGTAAGATGCATAGCTCCATGACACAAAATCTTCCATGTAGAAGAGCTCTCAAACTTCCTTGTTTTTTCCATAAAATCCTCACCATATCTATCTCTAAGAATACAATTGAGCAAGGAGTCTTTATTTGTGAGAATTCCAAAGCAAATTTGGGCCCTGAGATGACCAACTTTTAAAGTAACAGCTGAAAAAATAACCCCCGCTAACCCTCCTTTTTTGTTAGGTTGGCAAATGCTTCTTCCAAGAAACATAATGAACGGCCACCAATGCATTCTTCTTACTCCACAAATAAGTTCTAACGCATTCATCAAAATCTTTAAGATTCGCCAATGGCACCAATAGAAAGAGTGGAAAAAAATAGGAAGAGATAAAAGGCAGATTTAATCAACACCATTTTACCTTCCAATAAGATAAATTTCTTACCTCCCAAAAATGTTTAATCTTATTCAACAGCACTTCCATTAGATTATTGAAATCTGATTTCACCAATCATTCTAAGAGTAGAGATTAATGCCAAGGTAATTAAATTCTTTAACATAATTGAAACTTCCATATAATACCTTCATTTCACCCTTCGCTATCTTCTATTACCGTTTTAAACGCAAAAACGACACTCCAAGGATTGTTGGTGATTAATCGCATTTGGATACCCGTTCCAATTTGCCGAGTAATATTTTCAACACATTCTTCAACCTTTTTTTTATCTTCTTCAGTTTAGCTTTAGAATAGACTAGAATGTCATCGGCTAAAGTAAATGTGAACACTCTAGGTGGCCTTTGGAACTAATTTGAATTCCAATTTTCTTTCTCACTTTGGTAAAAAAGCATCGGAAGTATTCTGAGAACACAAGATGAAAAGAAAAAGGAGATAAGGGGACAACCTTGTGAAAACACACTCCTAGTCATCAAATCCAATGGATTTTTTCCCATTTTATTAAAAAGCAAAATTTCAGATTTTGCAATACAACTCATAATCCATAAGAAAATTTGCAAGGGAAATTAAAGTGGATAAGAACGTTGACCTCAAAGCTGCCAACCCCATGCTATCATTCGAAGCTTGACTCGCCATGTTCTACTTTGATTTGCCAGATTATCCTTTCTTGGGCTTTAGAGATGATGGATTTTTGTTGAAAACCTCTGAGCCCCAAGAGAACTTACTGATCGCTACATCGATCTTCCTTCTCTATAGAAAACGCACTTGAATTATCTGAAATGAATTTTGTGAATAATCGCATCTCCAAATCTATTAAGTGATAAACATTTCTAGGCAACTAATTTTGTAAGTAAGTACTATATACAAGGTCTGATTGGGTCAGAAATTAGCTGGGTAGAGTAGCGTTTTGCATTTTAGAATTAAAACACAGTCATAGTTTCTTCTACTATTGATTCATACAAACTTGATTTGAAGAAAATTTTCAATAGCATTCCGTTTTTGACATACATCTTTGATGAATGTCATCCTCCATAGAATTTAACAAAAGAGAAAAGTAATTCCATCTATGCAGGAGAGACATTAGAATGCAAGCTGTCCACTACCTGCTGTAAATTCCTCCTCTGTAAAATTCAAAATCCCCTTGCCCAAAATGTTATTTTTTCCCCTATTTTTTGTGTCATTACTCCTGTAATCTCCGCATCATAGCAAACGGCCATTAGGCTCCAACCATTTAAGACTGATCAAATTCTCTGTGTGTCCAATTTTCTGAATTAATATAAAAAATATGTTGAAAAAACATAATTCATTTCCCTCAGGTCTGTTTCCGCTACTATAACTGTTTATTTTGGAAGGTAATACCCCATCAGATTTTTGTGGAATAAAATTTTAATTATGACACAATTAGACAAAATCTTCTAGCATTAGCAAAAGGAATTAAAGAAGTAGAATTTGGCATCTCCTCCTCCATCCATTTCACTGTGGCTCTTTGGGTCTCCCACCAAACAGTATTACATCTAGCATAAAGTACAATTAAGTTCACTGATTTTGGATCTAAGAAGCAACAATTTAGTATCATCAGCATATCCATCAGCCTCTTCAGTTTAAGTACTAAAGATTTCTTTCTTCAAAGAGTTACTCTAAGTAGAATTCCAAACTTTTGGTAATTTAGAACTTCTGCTCCAAATAAAAGATAGAGCCTTCCCAAGGGATCTCTTAAAACTTCAAGTCCAACGAAGTAGTTGGATCGGCTCTTCCTACTTTTTTCCAAGATTTTTTTACAAGGGAAGTAGCTCCATGATCAAGAAGCCCAAACATTTCAAAACGAAATGTCTTTGTTGATTAGCATTGATTGGGTTTGGGAATGCTCCAAGATGATAGGGCAATGATCACGAAGGTACCCGTGATAAGTGCTTTAACCAAGGCTAACTGGATAGAAATTTCATTTTAGCATAAGAAGTTTCATCAAGACATTCTATCAAGTCTTTCAATGAATGCATGCCTCCCTCCTTGATTTTTGTTGCAACCAAGTAAACTTTGGGTCCAACAACCCTAAACTTCATGGAAGTCATTATTGCTCATAAACATCTTCATATCATAGCACATTGAGAGAAACAAATTTTTTAACCTCCTCTTTATTTCCTCCTGGGACAAGATGCCAGTTGAAAGTCCCCTCGCTCCCTATGATAGCCGGTTTATTAACATCTATTTGATTTCTGCCAAATTTTCCCATAAAGCACTTTTCTATCCACCAGCAATTTCTGTTGCCCATATCAAATATTATTCTCACGGTGGAGACAATAACAACTCACGCTATTTTCTGTTCAAAACCTCCAGAATTTATACTGTACCCTTGTCACTTGAGCTCAAACTTACAAAAACAGTAAAGGGTTAGCCAAATTTCCTTGGCCTCCAAAGCAAGTATAAACTACCTCATAAAGTTCCGCTTCTGAAGGACCATTAAAAGAGTCCCAATTCTCCTCCCAAAATATTGGCAAATCTGATTCTCCGGAAAAGAAACTTACTTTAGGATTCAACTAACCCCACAAAAAAAAATAAAAAACATATTCTAATCTCTAACAAAATTCCTTGAGATATTGAGCAGCCTCTCTTTCTTGGTCCTCTTACAATTCCAAAAGCAAGAGAGATCATTGTTTAAGCCAAGGAGGAAGGACCCCCACTGGACCTTTTCTCTAAATCCTTTGCCCACTCTCCAACTTCCTATTATGGAGGTTAACAATCGTTATCATTGATCCAAAGATTTCAAACTCTTCAGAAGTTTTATCTTTTTTGTTCGAACAGCTGAAGTCATTTTTTCTTTTAACTTAGGCTCGGTAGAATCAGGATAAACATTTAAAATTTTCAATTATTGATAACTACACAGCTCTTGACAGTTTAATATTATATTCCGAACATTAATAAATTTCTCCATTCTTCAATATCTTTACCCTATTTCCAGCTGTCAGGTATTTATCCTCCAGAATGAGCCCCAAATCCATTTCTTGATAAAATAATCAAACTGTTTAACAATAGGACGGGTGGCTTTAGGACCAAATCGCAGAGGTAGAATAAGTTTGATCAACAAACCAATTTCTTTTATTGATTCAGAATCTTTTCTTAAGCTTGTTCTTGCACTTGATTGAGTAAGCAAATCTCTTCCTGGGATTACGCGCAAAATAGAGACCTCCTGATTAAGCCAAATGAAACAACTTCCTTATGTCCAACCATTAGAGTATATTTGTTTGGTGAAAAAAACTCCAAGCTCTCTTAGTGTTAGTTTCTGCTTAATTAATGAATATACCATTTCATTTCTTCTCTCCATTTCCTATAGAACTTTCAACTTGTATAAGGCCAATGGCGCAATAAGTTAGCCTCTTCACAGAGTTTTGCTTCAAAACGCTCTGTTGTTACTTATGTTGAATTATTCTGAACTCATTTTCTTCCTGCAGTAAACAGAAAACGTTGTTTCTCTTTCATAATTTTCTTCTTGAAGATATTTGCAAACCGAAATAGTATGGCCCCATACCTTCCACATTCATAAGCAAAGTTTAGCAATGCCTTCATATCAAATTTTTTTAGTAAAATTTACACAAGAATAAAACCCTCACCCACACTCCAAAAAGGGAGTTTTTCATTCTCAAAGGAACACGAATACAGATTCTAGCATATTCTCTCCTTCCCATTGTTAGAATTTCTCCATCAAGAAGGTAAGGCTTACCCACTATTGAAGCAAATCTACAGATGTTGATGTCGTCCCAACAATGCAATGGTAAATTTGGTAATCTTACCCAAATAGGTGTTGAAATACCATAAAAAGAGGTTGGGGAAAATGATGTGGACCCATTTATTCCAAGCCCACCACATGGCCTCTAAACATACACCATGGTCACCTGATAAAAACTTCTTCCATGGCTCCAGATTTTCAAAAGAACAGAGCAGCCAACCAGTACCTAAACCTATGATATGAAAATTGCCAAATCTGCTCCATTGTCTTCTCAAGTCATTGCAAATTTGCTAAGAACATAATATTGTCCCCAAAAAACCTCACCACTAAAGCACATTTCAGCTTCTTAGCATTTGTTAATTTCATTTCTCTGAATGCAACATAAACAGAATTACGTCTTTAGTAAGAAAGGACCCAAAAACCAAATTATCCACTTTGATATTATCTTTTTTCCTCCATACAGAGGATTCTTCTTTTTTCCCGTCCACAGAGATGCTTCCACCGTCCACATTCTCCTTCTTATTACCAACATTTTCCGTGACCAGAAGGGGAAATTCTTCAATCACTTTATCAACATTAGCCTTATCTCCTTCAGAAATCAAATTCTTCACCAAATTGCAACCAATTGGGGAAGACAGAAGGGATAAAGATTTAAATCCAGCATTAGAATTCTTCTTCCCCACAGACGATGAAGCTTCAAAATTAAGAATAATAGCAGATGAAAAAATCTTCTTCGGGTTCAGATAATCATCTTCTCTGAAAACATTTTTGCCTTTTCCCAAAACAACTGATATAATAATGTTATTAAGTAAACCCCCTTCCTTAATCACCAAAGGCCTCTATTTAGGATACCTGTTAAAACCTGATGATGAAATCTGACCTCCATCGAACACCTCCGACGAAGATCGCACTGGAGCATTGATACCTCTTCTGATGTTCGCCCAGGCCTCAGATGAAGCCAACCATCTGTTACAAACATGTTTTTAGATTATGATTTTGATTATAGAAAACAAATCTTATTTCACTACGACTGTCTTTTTTCTACTGACTTTTCAAGACTCAAAGATCGGATGGAAATCGAAATTAGCTCAAGATTGGGTAGATTATGGTTGAGTCAGTATGTAATTTTATTTTTTGCTTCTTAAATCGATTGTAATCTTTGGTATGACTGATGCAAAGTAACGCTACACACACACACACACACACACACACACACACACACTTGAGATACTTAGAATTTCTATTTTTACTCAAATCGGCCAGGGCGATATTTACATCAGCCTGGACGATTGGGCTTAAAACAAAAAATCTAATCAGGGGTTCTTAATTAAGGCAACCTTCATTAGCCAATCAGCCTGGATGATATGCTCAAAATAGAAAGAAATTATCAACATAAATAATTAAGGTATTCTGTATTTTTGGTAATCGGCCAGGACGATCTTAGATCGGCCTGGACGATATTCACAATTATGCTTTAATTGATCAGACAATCAAGGTAGTAATTAAGGATGATTGATACGATCACATCGTCCTGGACGATCGCAGGATCGGCCAGGATGATCTAGTCAAAAAACCTTAGTTACTCCTGGGCGATCTGGATCGGACAGCTTGAATTCAGGGCGATGCTCTGGATGATTTTCCTCTGATTTGAACTGATCGGCCGGGATGATCGTGAGATCATCCAGGATGATCAAGCCAATTTTTAATCATCCAGATTGCATTTAGTGTGATGCTCTGGCCGATCTCATGAGATTTGTACTAATCGGTCAGGACGATGTCCATATCATCCTGGACGATATAGTCGACAACTTGCAATTAATGAGCTCCTTTGAAGCACTTATATTTAAGAGCTCTTGTTCAATGTTTTTGAATATCCTTGGCTACTGTCTTGACCTGAGAAAACCTAAAAGAGAGAGAGAGAGAGGGAGAGAGAGAGAGAGAGAGGATCTTATGAATGGGAGCTTGTGAGGGGATTCATAAGGGTTGCTCCAAGTATTGCTTCACTTCTTCTTCCCTAGAGTCTTTTGTCCTTGGAAGGGTTGGGAGAGGTAAGTTCTAGAAAGTGATCGAGGTTCTCTTCTTGCTTCAGGAAGAAGCAAAAGGAGGAAGGTTCTCTGCCTTGCCGGGTGTGGCAAAAAGAGGTGTTTGTAAAGGCTTCTCCGCCTAGCTGTGGCGGCTAAAGGAGAGTCATGATTGTAGTGAAATACTCGGAGGTCGCCTCCGGGGAGTGGATGTAGGTCGAGTTAACCGAACCACTATAAACCCTTGTGTTCTTGTTTTTTACTGCTTCAGCATTTATTTTCTTATGCACTTATTTTTGTTGTGATTTGGTTTGCATTCGTGCTTTGCTTAAAGAAATTTTTTATATTCCAATTCACCCCCTCTTGGTTAGCCTTGGGCCAATTCTATAGGGCTTAACATCCCTAACAAACTTTCAAGTGGTATCAGAGCGGGATTCATAAAAACTAAGTTTGAAAACTTTTTGAATTTTGATCCATGGCTAACTTTGGGAATCGTAATACACCGGAAGGGTATTCTATTACTCGACCACCTTTGTTTGATAATATCCCATTTGATTTTTGGAAAACTCGTATGTCTACGTTTTTATAATCTACTGATTATCGCATGTGGATGCTTGTTACGGATGGTTACACACCTTCAACTGATAAACTTAACGGTATTACTGTTCCACTTCCTTTTACTGAATAGACTTTAGATGATAGGGATTTGGCTCAATTGAATGCAAAATGCCTTAATTGGTTTTTTCGTGCTTTAAGATCAGAATACTACATGCGTGTTTCCACTTGCAAAACTGGTAAAGAAATTTGAGATAAATTGTGTATTACTTATGAAGGAACTAATGAAGTTAAACAATCCTGTTTGACCATTCTCTTGCATGACTACAAACTTTTTCGTATGAAACCTCATGAATCAATTTCTGAAATGTATACGAGATTTACTCAGATTGTTACTTCTTTGCATTCCTTAAGAAGAGAGCTTTCGAACTTTGAAAAAGTAAACAAGATTTTACGATGCTTGCCTTCCTCTTTTGATGCTAAAATCACTGATATAACAGAATCTAAGGATTTGAACACGTATTCGATTGACAACTTACTTGGCTCACTCATTTCTTATGAGCAAGAGGTGAATCAAAGAAATCTTGATGCAGGTGAGAAAAAGAAAGAGAAAACGGTGACACTAAAGGCACACAAATCTGACTCCGATTCTTCCGGGTCTGAGAGCGATGAAGTTGCCTTCATCTCAAGGCAATTCAAAAACTTTCTAAGGAAGAAGCAAAAGCATCATTGGAGAAAAGGTAAGTATAACAAATATTCTAAATGATCTTCTGATGTTGTCTGTTATGAATGCAGGAAACCCGGACATGTGAAAGCCGATTGTCCTACACTTCAAGATCACTCAAGCAAAGAAAAGGAAAAGGGTGAGAAGAAATCCAAGTTTAGGAAGGACAAGAAAAAAGTTCAAAAAGCGTTTTGGGAAGAATCTGCATCAGATTCCTCTGAGACTGAACCTGAGGAAGAGACAACAAACCTGTGCTTAATTGGGGAAGATCATCTTGAGCAAAGCGATGATGAAGAGGTATGTAAACCAAATTATGATAAATTGTTTAAAATTTGTGAGAAAATTCATACATCATACAAAAAACTCAAGAAGACTCATGCTAGTTTAAAGTTAGAGCTCTTGAATTTACAAAAAGAATATGAAATTATTCTCAAAAATCATTCTACGATTGATTCAAATCACATGTCTCTACTCGATGAATTTGATGATTTAAAAAAAAAGCATTTGGAATTAATTGATGAGCATGATGCATTAAAAGTTTCACACACCTCACTTAAATCTGATTTTAAGAAATCTAAAGAGATAGAAAAAGATTTGAGGGTTGATAATGATGTCTTAAAAAATAATAACTCGAGGCTTAAAAATGATTTAGACTCACTTAAGGGAAATTGGAAGACTCCCACTTTGAATCCAAAGCCAAAACCTAGGAAGAGGCACTATAACCCAAGTCAGTTAAGAAATCTTTTTCCTGGAATTAGATGCTTTTCATGTGGCTTGCTAGGACACATCTCACACACTTGCACTGTTCGCCGTAGCACACATTGGGTGTGGAGACCAAAATTGCATAATTCACAGCATAACTCACATTCATTACACTCTACTTTTTATGAGAAGGGACCCAAACCTATTTGGGTTCCTAAGTCTAACAGCTGTTGATTCTTGCAGGGTTGCTCTCACCAAAGACCTCGTGAGAGCATATGATACTTGGAAAAATGGAGGCTTGCAACTCATAACTGCTTAAATTTGCTGCTTAAATAAATTCTTGAATTATATTTTGATTATTGCTATGTTCTTTTTTGTTTTTGTTTTTGGTTAGTTGTGCTAGTCATTTTTACTTTTGTTTTCTTTATGATGATTTTTTCTTGTTCTTAAACGTTGGAGATTTATGGCCAATAATTAGCAATTCTAAATCGGTTAAAGGGAGAAAACACCATTGATGGTTTCCCTCCCTCTATCCTCTTTTGGTGATATAATTTTTCTTTTCTAAAACAAAAAGTCTATCTCATTTTAACAAATGGTTTTTGAAATTAAGATCTTTTTTCTTCCTGTTACAATAGCCTATCTTATATATATCATCCAAAGTTCTTCTATATCCTTCAAGTTAATAGAAATCTTGTCGTTGCACTTTTCATATGATTTTGATTTTCATTTTGTGGCTTGTTCTTCTTTATGTTAGAAAGAGAGCCCCTTTTCTCTAATATCTAGAAGATAAAATCACAACTAAGAACTTTTTTAAAGGGTTTGTTAAAGAGTTTTTAGCTTGCAAAAATTAAAAAGGGAAGAGGCCAATGACGCCAAATTGAAAAGAACACTATATACACAAAAGTGTATCAAAAATCAAAAGATGCTCAAAGAGCCAATCAAAGTGACAAGAGGCATAAAATGAGCCCACTAAATGCAAGCTATCCTCTCTTTTCAAAACTTTTTAAACTTTGAAGGACTCATGTATTATTTGATATTTTCAAAGGCTTGATTTCAAATTTCATGATAGAGACAAATTACTTTCGTATACTATTTTATAAGATATTTTGTTTGTAACCAAGTTTTGAACCGATCTTCTTTTTATCCAAGTTATTCTGAGTTAGACCTCTTATTTTCAAAAGATAAGTTTTATCCTGAAAGAAGTTCAAACTAGGATAAATAGGATCGGATTTTCTACCATTTTCAGATTGTGATATTGTTAACTCATTGTTCTTTCAAATCTTTAAAATTTAATTATTTGAGAAATTTGTCATATGCTTGCTTTGCTAAAAATAAAAAAACACCAAAAACTTTGTTTCTTTTTATTTTTATCTTTTTTGTTGTTTTTAGATTTGTATTCATTTTCGTTTGGGGTTTTCTCTGGTCATCTCCATCTTTTCTGGATTTTCAAATTCTTGTCACATCGTCCGAGTCGATACCTTTATCGTCCTAGACGATATGACAATTTCTCTTCAAAATTCCATCTACTGAACCTTTTTTAAGCTTTCTGTAACTCATATGATCGAACTCTATCACAATCTTTTTGATCGTCTTGGCCGATACAATTTTCATCCTGGCTGATGCATTTATGGTCATCGTCCTGGCTGATACACTAGATCGTCCTAGACGATCCACATGTCAGTACGTTTAAATCCTTAAAATCAGCCCCGGATGATCCATTATTGGACAATCGTCCTAGTCGATCCACTGTTCATCCTAGACGATACATGTGGCACAGATTTAAAATGTTTTAACTTCGACCGGTACGATCAATGATTATGCATCGTCCTGGATGATACACCTAATCAGCCCGGACGATCTGCTTTTTCAACGGTCATCCGGCTTGACTCCTCGGGATGATCGCCTGTGTCTAATCATCCTGGACGATATCTGATCGGCCCGGCCGATCAGACCACCTTTTTTATCAATCGTCCTGTATGCAATAATTGAACCAAATCGTCCTTGACGATATGGCCGTTTCTTTAAATTCAGGCCATTCCAGCCATTGTTTTCACCTCAACCTTTTTCTTATCTTATGTTTTCTTACTGGTTTCTTGCTATGGCTGGCGGGAAGCGAGTTCGACAAACTTCTGGAAGTTTTTTGAGGGCTAGGATTGACCCTCTTTTCAAGGAGGTAGAAGATGAAGCTGCTTACCATCGGTATAAAGAATGTGGGATAACTGTCTCCAGAGTCATCAATCATGTCCACCTTTCGTATCCGGTAATGGATGTCTTTGCTCACACTTCTCTTTGTTTCATTCTTTCTCTCACTTTCCCTTTTTATTCTGAGCTTTTTCATGAATTTCAAATCTTCGCATAAATCCTACTTTCATAGCCCTGACCTCCTATGTGAATCGACGCCCGGTCGAGATCACATATCAGGACTGTGCTGAACTATTGCAGCTATCCACCACCGGGGATAAGCTGCATATAATTATCTCAGATCCTGACTTTGACTGGTCCACAGCAAACCATTTTCTTTGCCAGACCAACACACCCTTTCATGTTGGAGAGACTAGCAATTTAGTCAAAGATACTAGGACAATTCAGCATGTCCTTCGCACCTCCATTATTCCAAAATCCGAGGACCGAATCCACATCACTCCTCTACTTTCTCTGACTACTTTTTACATTATGGCACATAGAGAATTTAATACTACTGACTTAATTTTTTGATATATTGATCATTTAACCACAATCCACGATCCAGGTCATAAGAGGAACCCAATCTGGCTTTAGGACACCTCATAGCCTATGATCTTGAAACCAAATATCAACTTCAATATCCTGCTCCTCCCATCATCCCAACTCTCTTCTATTCAAACAGTTCCTTCAATACCCTACATAGTACTCATCTCCACCTAGGGGATAAGAAACCTCGGGGAGCTGAGGAGGAGGAGGCTCCCGCTCCCGCTCCCGTTCCTGATCCTACTCCTCTTCGACAGCACTCACAGTTTGACCAGTTAGTGTAGAGATTTGATCGTTGGAAGACACGTTTTGATGCTTACGTTGCTACATAGGAGCAGCAACATTCTGAGGATATGGCCCGCTACGAGCAGCAACGCATTGAGGACTTAGCCCATTTTGACAGCTACATTACTCACCAGCAATAGCAACACGACCAGGATATAGCCGAGTTTAATGCTCAGTTTACTACGCTAGTTAGCTACTTTCAGCAGGTACCACCACCTCCACCTCCATCTGATGATCAGGATACCTCATTTTTTTAGTTTTAGTTTCTATTTTCTATGGATTGTTACCTTTTTCTATATTGTTGCTTTAGTTTCCTCCTCTTTTTTGAGATGTCAAAAGGGGGAGTAGTGTGTTTGTACTTGCTCTTGATTAGTGTATTTGTACTTGCTCTTGTTTAGTATATTTGTACTTGTTCTGGTAAAAGCTTATTTAGTTAGAATTAATTTTTGATATGTTTGCCATCATCAAAAAGGGGGAGATTGTTATAAATATGTTTTTAGATTATGATTTTGATGATAGCAAACAAATCTTGTTTCACTACGACTGCCTTTTTTCTATTGATTTTTTTGGACTCAAAGATCGGACGGAAATCAGAATCAGCTCAAGATTGGGTAGATTAGGGTTGAGTCAGTCTGTAATTTTATTTTTCTCTTCTTGAGTCAATTGTAATCTTTGGTGTGATTGATGCAAAGTAACCCTACACACACACACACACACACACACACACACTTGAGAGACTTAGAATTTCTATTTTTACTCAAATCGGCCAGGACGATATTTATATTGGCCTAGACGATCGGGCTTAAAATAGAAATCTAATCAGGGGTTCTTACTTAAGGCAGCCGTCATTTGCCAATCGGCCTGGACGATAGGCTCAAAATAGAAAGAAATTGTCGTAATAAACAATTAAGATATTATGTATTTTTTGGTAATCTGCCAGGACTATCTTGGATCGGCCTGGACAATATTCACAATTATGCCTTAATTGATCAGAAAATCAAGGCAGTAATTAAGGATGACTGATACGATCACATCGTCCTGGACGATATCAGGATCGGCTAGGATAATCTAGTTAAAAAACCTTAGTTACTCCAGGACGATCTGGAGCGGACAGCTTAAATTCAGGGCGATGCTCTGGATGATTTTCCTCTGATTTGAACTAATCGGTCAGGACGATTGTGAGATCATCCTGGACGATCAAGCCAATTTTCAATCGTCCA
>NW_021319205.1:1871834-1913148 GCF_001605985.2 Dendrobium catenatum | reverse complement strand
AACAAGAGACATGAGATTGACATTCTTAATTACATTAAATTATAAGCACAACTTAAATTTAAAAAAAAATAGATTTTATAATGAATTTAATTTTGTATTGCACTTCAAGATATAGCACTTGTAAGATCGAAAATTTTAGGAATTTTCATATAGGCTAATACACATTTCAAAATAAGATTAAAATCAAGACAAGATAAGTTATATTGATATCATGATGAACAATATTACAATCAGCACAAATGATATCAATACACTTACAATTTGAACTAAAAATATAAAACATAAATGCTAACACATCAAATGAAACTAACACATAACTAAAAAAAATACATCATAATCTATCACATCACAATCAAATCAACTAAAGAAGATCATAAGCAAGTACACAAATCACTGTGAGGGGCCCTGATCTGGAGGAGGAGGAGGTGGAGCACTGAAGAAATTAAAATAACTATTTATCATAAGCATATTTGAACTTATATCAATTATCTACTCTCGTATATATCCCATGTCCTAATTGTACTGAGCATCCTGCTGTTGTAAGTGAGTTTCAATTTGATCAAATCTTTGATCAAAATGACTCTCTAAATGATCAAATCTGTGAACCAAATCATGATAATTTGGTTCACCAGCAGGTGTAGGTGCAGGTTCCTCCTCTGAGTCACTAATAACATGTTGTTCATGTGGTTCATCTTTATTGAAGATTGCTCGAAAAGATCCATCGTTGAAGTAGATCATATTATGTCTCCCACAAGAGAAAGAAAAATATTACCTTAGGACATCTTGTGACTCACATTTTGGAGAAGAAATATGATCTAGTTCATCCAGTTCAAGATTTTAAAGAACATGCTGGATGATTCGGTCATTCTAATTTAGAGTGGCTACTTTAGGAAAATGACTTACTACTCTAATTCCTCTAAGGACATTATTTATTTCAGACCAGTCAAAATCAGAAGTAGTGGTCAAGGAATGGGCTCTAATCCCTTGAGTCCTTAAGTTTAAAAAGATTCTCATATCCTCTTTAGTAATTTCTACTTTCTTCTTAAACACATAGGATCTAATAATAGAATGATCATAGTTAAAGACATGTTTGCAAGAAATTAGTGAAAGCTCTCCTTATTATAGAAGTGGACAAGAGTGAGGATGAGGCCAAATTGAGTAGAAGCAAATAGATTCATTACCTTAAAATTGATTTGCTCTTGTAGAAGGACTCTAGATGGAGTGATTTTGGCTGAAGCAAATCTATGGAAGGACTCCTCATTGGCCTTGGACCGGAAGTTTTCACTAGAGTTTTTGGGTGGTCCCTTAGCCAATACCTTTTATCTTTTGCTAGAGCTAGCCATGGAGAAGATCTAGGGGGGAAAGGGGTTTGAAAGGGATGTTTGAAGTGATGACATGTGAGTTTAAAAGCCTTCAATTTAAAGAAAAATGCATTTTCGTACAGACGAAATTAATTTCATCCCGTACAAATTTGAGTTCGTCCGTACGAATAAAATTTTGTATGGACGGACGAATGAGTCTAAAAATGAAACGGCTTTTCATAATCACATAAGTAACGATGCGGCCTTTTGTACAGACTTTTGACCAAATGATCGTACAGACGAACAGGTGTTCATCCTGGATGATCAGACATTAAAGATCATTTTAATGGAAGTTTAAACCGTCCCACACTTCAAAATGCCAATAGTTTGTATGTACGAACCATAGGTTCGTACGTACAATCATGCATAATAAAACTGACTTTATCCATTTAACTGTCAACATTCGTACAGATGATTTAATAGATTGTCCGGACGATTGGGATGATCGTACAGACGAACAATTCGACAGTTAATACACTACACAATTCATCCCGTATGAAATGAATTTTGTCTCGGATGATTTTCACTTCAATTTCAAACATGCATTAAAAAATCTAAATGTGAAAAGTTTTCAAAACTAAAACACAAACACAATAAAAAACTATAGAAAACACTAAAAAACTCAATCTCAAATACAGAAAATCACAAACTTAAAAATACACACAAAACACTAACTAGAAAAACACACATCAATGTTTCAGAATCATTTTAATTAAGCATTCAAATTAATCACACAACATCTTATTCTTAATGTACTGAAAGTATCAAAGGCTAGTGGTTTTATAAAAATATGTGGAAGTTGATTTTCTATAGAAACATGAATTAGTTTAATTTCTCCTTTGGATACATGATCCCTTATGAAAAGATGTCTGATGTCTATATATTTGGTTTTTGAATGTTGAATAGGATTTTTAGAAATGCAAATAGTACTTGTGTTAACAAAATAAATGAGAATAGTGCCTAAAGTTAATCCTAAATCAATCATCTGTTATTTCAACCAAAGTACTTGTGCCACTCAACTTCCTAATACAATGTATTCAGCTTCAGCAGTATATAGGGCTACTGAATTTTATTTTCTACTAGACCAAGAGACTAAAGAATTTCCAACAAACTGACTATTCCAGAAGTGCTCTTTCTATCAACCCTACAACCTACAAAGTCAGAATCTGAATAACAAATTATTTCAAAAGAAGAGCTAAACTTAGGATACCAAATTCCTAAGTTTTGAATTCCTAACAGATATCTTAAAATCTTTTTTACTGCTGTCAAATATAATTCTTTTGGATCTGATTAAAATTTAGCACACAAACAAATACAAAACATGATATCGGGCCGGTTAGCTATCAAGTAAAGCAAAGATTCGATTATCTCTCTAAATTTCTTTTGATCAACAGATTTTTTCTTAAGGTCCTTATCCAACTGAACTGAGGAACTCATAGGTGTACTAACAGGTTTAACATTGTCCATTTCATATTTTTTGAGGATGTCCTTAACATACTTTGACTAACTAAGAAATATACCCTCCTTAATTTGCTTAATGCTAAAGCCTAGAAATTAACTTAAATCTCCTATTAGACTCATCTCAAATTCACTACTCATTGTGTTAAAAAAATCATCTCAAAGATTTTTATTTATAGATCCAAAAATGATGTCATCAATATAAATTTATATAATGAGTATATCCTTTCCAATTTTCTTCAAAAAGAGAGTTGTATCCACACTTCCTTTTTCAAATGATCTTTCAAGTAGGAAGGTGCTCAATCTTATATACTAAGCCCTAGGTGTCCATTTTAATCCATATAATACCTTTTTCAGTTTGAAAACATGATTAGGGTATTTAGAATTTTTAAAACCTGAAGGTTGTTCTATAAAAACATCCTCTTGAATTACCCCATTTAAAAAGGCACTTTCTACATCCATTTGGTATAACTTAAATCCTCTAAAATAGGCAAAGGCTAACAAAACTCTAATTGCTTCAAGTCTAGCTACAAGGGCAAATTTTTCCTCAAAATCAATCCCTTCAATCTGATTATACCCCTTAGCTACTAATCTAGTCTTATTTCTAATGACTACTCCTGAGTCATTCATTTTTTTTTTAATACGCACTTAGTTCCAATTACACTTTTATTCTTTGGCCTTACAATTAATTCCCAAATTTTATTTCTTACAAATTAATTTAATTCTTTTTACATAGCCAAAAATCCAAAATTCATCCGGAAGTGCTTGATCAATATTTGTAGGTTCTATGATTGAAATAAAGGCTGAATGATTGACTTCTTTGTTTAATACACTCCTAGTCCTTACACCCTCACTAGGTTCACTAATAATCAGTTCCTTTGGGTTTTAGAAAATCTCAAATCTTTAGGCAAAGGGTTTTCTATCTTCAAATTTTCTTACAAATTTATTTTATCAATCTTATGGAAGTTAATCTCAATCTCATCTTCTACAATATATGGCCCTTCTAAAATTTCAGATTCATCAAATACAACATGTGTGGTCTCCTCAATTACCAAAGTTTTTTTTATTGAATACTCTATAAGATTTTTCAACACTTGAGTATCCTATAAAAATTTCTTCATTTGATTTTGGATCAAATTTTCTTAATGCAGATTTTTCATTGTTATGAATAAATACCTTACATACAAAAAAATGCAAATGCGACAAATTAGGTGTTCTTCCTTTTAGCAACTCATAGGGTATTTTATTTAATTTTGATCTCATATTCATCATATTCAGAACATAACATGCAGTGCTAACCGCCTCAGCCCAAAAATATTTATGAAGTGAGTATTCTACCAATATGGCTCTGGCGGCTTCTATTAATGTTCTATTTTTTCTTTCAACTACCCGATTCTGCTAAGGGGTTCAAGGTGCAGAAAAATTGTGATCAATTTCTTTTTTCTTACAAAAATTCTCAAATTTTTCATTCTCAAATTCTCCTCCATGATCACTTTGAATAGTCATAATTTCACATCCTAGATTTCTTTGAATCCAAGTTGAAAAGTTTCTAAATTTCTCAAATGATTTACTCTTATAAAATAGAAATCTAACCCATGTAAATATAGAGTAATCATCCACAATCACAAATTTGTATACCTTCCCTCATGGACTTACAGTTCCAACAGGTCCAAAAAGATCCATATGTAAAATCTTCAATGATTTACTAATTCTAGGATCCTTATTGGACTGAAAAGAGGACTTCACCTATTTTCATAATTAACATGCATCATAAATGTCGTCCTTAGTATAGTCTAGTTTTGGTATGCCTCTCACTAGGTTCTTTTGGATAATCCTCCTAAGATTTTTCATGCTAAAGTAACAAAGTCTCCTATGCCAAAGCCATGACTCATCAGAAATAGTTTTCAAACAAAAAGCAGTAGGAGTTTTAATGCAATTCAAGTCTAACATATACACGTTGTTTACCCTTATACCATTCAAAACATCATTTCCATTTAAGCTTAATATGCAGCTAGTAGGAAAAAATTTTACACAGTATCCTTTATCACATAGCTGGTTTATGCCTAACAGATTATACTTTAAGCCTTCTACCAATAACACATTTTTAATGAAAAAGTTTTTAAGATTTTCAATCATACCTGACCCAACCACCTTCCTTGTGGTGTTATCTCCAAGTGTAACCTTGCCTCCACTCCTGACTTCCAGTGATATGAATTTTGTAGAATCTCCAGTCATATGATTTGAGCATCCGTTGTCTAGGTACCATATGCTCTCACGAGGTCTTGTGTGAGAGCGACCTTGCAAAATCATCAAATATTAGACCTAGGAACCCAAACAAGCTTGGGTTCTCTATTTGGTAATTTATAAATAGATGCATGTATGATATGTCTAGGTTTATGCATCTTAGGTTTTCACACCAAATAAGTTTTCTTCTTCAAAGTAAAGGTGTGAGCTATATGTCCAAACAATCCACAATTATTATATTTGACTTTTAGAAATGGATTCCTAAGTCTTTTACTATTCATCAGTCTATTAAGGGATTGCATAAATTTAGGATACAAAATAGGATTAATGAAATCTTCAAGTTTAGGAGGTATCATATTATCCTTGAGAGCATTTATCTTCAATTCATAACTTCTAGATTTTAATTTGTATAATTAATTCGATATATTTTACTCTCTGATTCATCCTTATTATTCTAGATTTGAATTTGAAGTTCTACAAAGGATGTTTTTAATATTTCATGATTTTTATTTAAGTCATCAAACTCATCAAGTAATTTCATGTAGTTGTCATCAATTAAAGCATGATCTTTCCTAAGGATTTCATGTTTATTTTGTAATTCTTGAAATTCTATGCTCAGACTAGTATACATTTTCTTTAATTTTCTATATGCATTATGCATGTTTTTAGAAACTTCATAAAGTTCATTGTAAGTCAAGTCACATACCTCTTCTTGATATGACTGATTAAGATTATCGGCCATTAAGCACATATTAGTGACTTCCTCTTCATTTTTCATCTCTGACGAGTCTAAAGCTAAGTCCACTCAGAAAGCTCTTTGAAATTTCCTCTTGCCCTTCTTCACAATTGGTTTCTCCTCTACCTTCTCCTTGCTAGGAGTGGTTTTGAGTTTTGGGCAGTCTGTCTTAAAATTTATAGGTTTCTTGCAATCATAGAAAATAAAATCTTTTGAAACCTTGACATTTCTATTAAATTTACCATGATTCCATTGCTGGCGTCTCTTTTACTTTCTCTTCAGAAAGCTTCTGAATTATCTAGTCATTAGTGTGATGTCATCTTCCTCCTCAGGTTATGAGTATTCACTCTCTGACTCCTCCACTTTCAGTGCTATGTTCTTTTCCCTTCATGGTTTACCTGCATCAATCATTCTTTGGCTAACTCCTTGCTCGTAAGCAATTAACGATCGAAGAAGATTGTCAATAGAGTAAATATTTAGATCTTTAGACTCTGTAATTGCAGTAATTTTAGCATCATAAGCAGTAGAAAAACAACGTATTATCTTATTAATTGTTTCAGCATTCGTTAGTTCCCTACCCAATGCATGTAAAGAGGTGACTATTTGTGTGAATCTTGTGTAAATATCATAAATGAATTCATTTGTTTCATGCAAAATAATTCATAATCATGCAACAAGATATTAAGTATAGATTTCTTAACCTCATTAGTCCCCTCATAAGTTATACGAAGTCTATCCCATATGTCCTTTCCACTCTTACAAGTAGAAACCTGCATGTAATCTTCTGATTTAAGAGCACAAAAGAAACTATTTAAGCATTTTGCATTTAGTTATGCTAAGTCACATTCTTCTACTGTCCAGTCCACAAAAGGTGTTTCAACTCTAACTCCGTCAACTAGTCTAGCTGGTTTTGTATACCCTTCCTGAACTAAGATCCACATACGGTAATCAAGTGATTGTAAAAATTTAGACATGCATGTTTTCCAAAAATCAAAAGAAATTTTGTCGAATAAAAAGGTCTAATTATAGAGTAACCCTCAGGTATATTTAGGTTTCCAAATATTGCCATCTATGTTAATAAAAAAGTAGTCTAAACTTATGATTTTGAAATAAAGCTCTGATACCACTTGTTGAAACTTATTCAATATGAATTAGGGTATTAGACCTAAGCTTATGCCCCAACGGCTAACTGAGAGGGGGGTGAATTGGTAATTAATTTTTTTTTCTTATTTTGAATTTTAAACCGAGAATAACTTTAGTGAATTTTGTAGAAAAGGTTTTTCAATAACAAATTAAATAGTTAAAAATAAAAGCAGTGAAAAATAAAAAGACACAAGATTTATAGTGGTTCGATCAAATACGAGCTACTTCCACTCCCCGGAGGCACCATCCAAGTATTGCATTAATACCACTAGTGACTCTCCTTTTGTACCAACAGCAAGGCGGAGAAGCCTTTACAAAACTCTCTTCCATGACTACCCGGTGTGACAAAAAATCATCGTCCTTTTACACTCTCCAAGTGTTGGCAGATAATCATTATCCTTTCACACTCTTCCAGTGTAGGGAGAGAAGCCTTCGTCCTTTCACACTCTCCCAATATAGGTAGAAAACCCTTCAGCTGTTCACACTCTCCAAGTGTAGGCAGAGAACCCTTTGTCCTTTCACACTCTCCCAGTGTAGGCAGAAAACCCTTTGGATGTTCACACTCTCCAAGTGTAGGTAAAGAACCCTTCTTCCTTTCACACTCTCTTAGTGTAGGCTGAGAAGCCTTCGGCTGTTCACACTCTTCAAGTGTAGGTAGAGAACCCTTCGGCTGTTCTCACTCTTTAAGTGTTGGCAGAGAACTGAATCTCCTTGACAGATCTTCTCACAAGAAATCTAGAAGGACGAGAGTAAAGAGTGAAGTAATCATAAATCAAAATTGGATATTCTTACCTTTGAGTACCAAGTGAATCCTTCACGCTCCATTAGTAAGAATTCTCCTTCAAAATCTCTCTCACACTCTCTCCTTCAATCTCCCTTCAGTTAACACGAAGATCAGTAGGCAAAAAGATTACAAAACAGTTTTAAGTGGACTTTATATAGGAAAGACATGAAAAACTGTCCAAAAACTACTTACTTTCAAGTCTTTACATAGTCGATCATCCCGTACGAATAGTGTTAAAACAGTTGCATACAAACCTAATGTATATTGGTACGAACTGACTTCATACCCGATCATCATCCCATATGAAATATGTTTGTCTTGGGATGAATTGTTATATCAAGGGTTCATTCTGATGAAACTACAGGACGGTCCCAAAATTTATGGGAACAGAGGCCTTCATCTTGGGAAGAACATAAATATTCGTCTGGACGAATTGTATCCAGAGGATTTCGTCCTAAGATGAGCAGGATGAATCATCTTGATGATTAGTTTAACCCATGTATCCAGAGGAATTCATCCTGGGATGAACGGAATGAATCATCTGGACGATCAGTGCAACTTAAGTGTTCAGAGGCCTTCGTCCAGGGACGAATGCTATGAATCGTCTGGACGAATAGTTCAAAGTTGAGATTCCAGGTAGCATCATTCAGGGATTAATAACTAATATGAAAATTCTTCTAGACAATTAGGACTTGAAAAATTTTCTCACTTCCTGTTTATTCTATTGCTCTTCCGATTGGATAACTAACCTGATTGTCCTGTAAGATCAGTATGATTTTTTAAAGATCTCCCCAAGTGTGTGTGCTAAGCTACTCAATTACAATCATACCTCAAACTCAATACAATGAAAAATATAAACTTTAATTTACAAACTATTTCATGCTGAATTTGATTTGAAGTCTTCATTAATCTGGAGTTTAATTATCTGAAATGTTAGTCCATATAAAAGAAAAAACAATTCTTCCAAAAAGTGTTAGGAGAAAATAAAATCTAAAACAATAATATTTGGAATCATCAAAACTATACAAGTTGCAATAATGTAAAACATGCATAAAGTAACGTTCTTAACAGTTTCCTCCCTACTCTACTTCTTTCTAGCCCTAGCAGGCTATTCCATCTGTTATCCATCCTTATCCATTCCTTTCTTCTTTCTTGATTTTAAGTCTAACAAACATTTTTTCAAATTTCTTTTCATGGTAGCAGTACCATATCTTCATTTATGCCTTCTATTACCTTTAGCTTAGGCTCGAACGTGCGGGTGACCCTTCCTAAGTCCCTTCTTGTTAGTCCCTCAATTAGAGTAATCACTTTTGGTTCTTTCATTGACTCGGCATTCATCACCCTTGGAAGACCCACCCCTACTGAGGCTGCTGTGTTCTCTTCTCCCTAGAGGAGAGGACATGCAGCCAGCGTCCCTTTGGACATCCAGTTGCTCTGTGGACAGCCCGGGCACCTGCTAGTCCTATTCACGTTCCTGTGTAGCCAGTGCACCATGTAGTTAGGAGACTAATTCCTAGACCACTCCTAGTTTTCCCTACTCATCCTATGGTTAGGCGGCCAGTGCCTGCAGCACCTATTGCACAGGTTGCTTTAGCCCCACAGTGCTGGTAGCCTGTTGTGGTTACCCTCGTTGTTTCAATGGAGGCTCCTCGAGTTTGGGTTCCCCCTCCCACTTCTACTAGGAACAGGGTGCCTAAATCGAGGCTCCTTCACCTTCTTCTTGCCAGGTTTTTATTTTCTATTTGCTCTCGCACTCTGAGACCGCTGGGCAGATCATAACCCTTCATGTTGTTTCTATTCCCCTTTCCACCCAAGCAGTGATTTCAGATGTTTCATCTTCCTCTACCTTCAGCCTTAGGAGAAGGGCTAGGAGGAATAAAAATAGTAGACTTTATTTGGCTGCATTTGAGGTAGATAGGTAGCGGATGGAAGAGGCAATAGCTCACTAGGAGTTCATTCAGAGGAGAGTGGCTTCCAGGTAGCAGAGACCACAACCAGTTGTAGTTATACCCACCCCAGATATAGTCTTTGCTCCTGAGATAAAGGTGAACCAGGGAGGATGCATCCACTGACACACAGTGGGGATGAGGAAAATATTTCCCACATTACGGTGGCCCCTCTTGTCACCACTACTCTACCTCGGGCAAGGGTACCCAGGGATGCTAGCGTTCGAGCCCTCTCTCAGAGGATTCAGAGCATCATCCACCTAATGCATGGTAGAGGGCTTGTTAGTTAGGAGAGGTTACTCTAAAAGATTTCTCAGGCCACTCTTTTATTACAGAGATAAATTATGAGATAGAGGTATAGGTGGCAGAGACGATAACTGCCTTGGCAATCAGTTGATACAACTTCGATCGTTAGACCGCCAGAAGTTGCTCCTGCTATTGGATGATGCCCACGTTGCCACAGATAGAGACATCAGTGGAAGCCTACTTAGCCCCAATTTAGTTCAGTTGTGGTAGCCCCTCAGTAGTCGGTTACCCGTACGAAGCCCCATCATAGTAGATGGGTTTGGAGACATAGACATGCGAACACCCCTATCAAGACAGTACTGTCAGTGGAGATAGTGCAGCCAGTTGAGATAATATCATTGTCAAAGACAGTTCAAATAGATGATACAGTAGATCAGATGGATGTAGCAGTTTCTTCTAGGTTCGAAGTTGTCCCGATGACTTCTGATGTGGATATGGTACCTTCTCCCGATAGATCACCAGACTGAGTTGAGATAGCTTTAGCTCCCCACTCTCATAGGACCACTTCTTCTACGAGTTCCTATATAGAGGCAATCCATCGGGCCTTCTCTAAGGATGACACACTATGAGATGAGTCAGATGATGATGTGCGAGTACATCGAGTCCATATAATTTCACGTTGAGGTCACTCGTACAAGCAGAGAGAGTCTGAGGACCAGGATGAGGAGTGAGACCCTGAGGCGGGAGGATCTCTGAGATTAGTAGCTATGGATGCCACAGTCTTGAACTTATAGGCTCAATAGGCTGAGATGACTAAGGCCATTATAGTGATGACTGCCCAGTTGACTACTTTGGGGCCTACACCCCAGATGATGGGCATAGGTACCCTACCACTTCCAGAGATAAGTTAGTAGTACCGCTAGTAGTATTAGACCCTATGAGAGTGGATATGGTCCAGAGGGCAGTTCCTACAGTACGTATAGTATTTTAGAGTCATTCAGCATAATTGTCAGCATGTCAGATTCAGGATTTGATAGCTCAAAAGATAGAGCATGTTATTCCCTCCAAGAAGACTAGAGAGGTTGTTAGTAGAGGGTGTCCTTACCCTGTTGAGCATGAGTAGGATCCCTACCCCCCTTATTTTGTTCTCCCCTAGATTTAGAATATTTGACGGGCTTGGAAACTTGATGTAGCATGTGGCTCAATATTGGACCATATATTACAACTTATGAGGGAACGATGCCTTGATGTTGAGGCTGTTTATCAGTAGTTTAGTTAGTGTGGCATTTGCTTGGTACGCCGACCTCCCCAATGACTCAGTTCAAAACTTTGCAGAGTTTGAGCAGTTGTTTATACAGAGGTTTGTTAGTGCAAAGCACCGGGTCACAATGAGAGATTTAGTGGTTACTAGACAGCATCCTTAAAAGCCATTACAGGATTACAAAGTTAGATGGAAGAATCTCAGCCTACAATGTGAGCCCCAGTTACAAGGGCAGTATGTAGTAGAGATTTTTCTAAAGAACATAGATGGTCCAATAGCACCTTACCTTAAAGGATTTAGTATACAAACCTTCCAGAAGTTACTCACGAAGGTAGTCAGCTTGTAGGACAGCATACTCGATGTAGTCCCTCCTAAGGTTGAGAGTCAACCTCATGATAGACCTCATCATCAGGTGTCTTCAGGGGCATCTCCACCTAGGAGAGGGGAGGTACATAGTACCTATGAACCACAAGATAAGGGTAAAAGGCCCTTAGGCAGTTCAGCACAACCACAACCATCTTACACACCAGGTTAGTCTGCAGCACGGTCCAGACCCTCCCGTAGAACTCCATAGAGTCAGCAGTATCTATAAAAGAAGCTTAATAAGGAATACCCTTTCAAAAGTGAAAGTGTGAAGAATATATTTTTCCTTACTAAGAAAAACATCATAACATTCTTGAATAATAATAAAGTGGAAGAGGAGGGACAGACAGATCGCCCACTCTATTGTCCCTACCACAAACACATCGAGCATGTTTCGGAGAACTGTTATGTCTTTAAGGATAAGGTAGAGAGGTTGATGGCCAGTGGGAAGATCCATCTGCATGAAAGTGATTTAGTGCATCCTTTGGACAAGGATACTTAGACAGTTTTGATGATCTCCAATCCTGGTCACAGTTCCAACCACAATGACAGTCAAAGCTACAGTCAGGGTAGTAGTAACAGGTCACCCCACAGTTTTGAGAGAGAGTGATAGTTAGCACTCTCCAAGAAGACCAAGAAGATGATCAAGCAAGCTATATAGAGTTTAGAGGTAGTTGAGAGGAGGCCTTCCCTAGCCAAGTCAATAATTGCCACCTTAGTTACTATGCCAGCACTTTTCTCTTCTTCTTCCTTTATTGTAGTACCAGATGAGCACATTTCTTTTTCTACTTTTACTTGTACTAGAAAAATGTATAAAAGACAAAAGATTATTATAACCTCAGAAGGGAACATAGGCCCCCTTCTAGCACTTATGCTGAAGGACTTTATTCTCCCTTCTATTGATGATGCAATAATAGAAGAAGATTTTTCTTGCTACTTTTGGTGTTCTTTACCTTCTGCTTCTACTTCTACTTCTTTTAGCACTCACTCTTTTACTATTTTACATGTTTCTTATAATGTTAATGACTTTGGTGATTATTCTGAGTATGAAGATGAACCGATCTTTACCATTCCAGAGGGTGGTTGTTATTTGGATTTAGATGATGAATCCGAGAACCCACTCCAAGCACTTTCCTTAGAGCCAACACGAACCACCACCACTAAACCAAAGGAATCTCCTATTGAGGATGACTCAATATAGGAAGTTCATTTACATTCATAAAAGGTCCTTCCCCCTCAGATGGCTAAGAATGCAAAAGAAAAAGATAAAAATATTATTACCCAGCAAGACCATCCTACCTCTTCCTCCCAAGAGCAGTCTAAGGAGAAAAGGAAAGGCCCTAAACTGGAAGTTGACTATAATATGTCCTTCCCTTCTTAATATCCATGATGCTCTGATGATGTCCTCGGACTTGAGAGAGACACTAGTGAAAGCACTACTCGAACGAGAGTCTTATTAAGTATTCTTTGCTTTTGAATATATAAGGGATGCATGCCATTTGAAAGACATGCCATGCCTTATCTTTTCAAACCGTGATCTACTCCTAGGGACTATTGAGCACAATCATCCCTTATATGTCACTTTTAAAGTCAATAGTTATGAGTTGAATAGTGTCCTCGTCGACCCAGGGCTTTAGTTAATATTCTTACTCATGAAATTTTAAAGAGCCTCTCCCTAGGTCATTTGAAGCTCACTTCAGACAAGATTATGTTGAAAGGTTACAATGACCGAGGTTAGCGTGCTTTAGGATCCATTACCCTACCTTTAAAGTTTGGAAATTTCCTAACTGAGACAAAGTTTCATGTACTTGAGGCTTACACTTCATACAGGGCTCTCCTAGGAAGGCTTGGATCCACTAGTATGGATTGATGCCATCTACCTTGCACCAATATATGAAATTTATGAGGAATGATATTGAGTATACCATTTTTGGAGATACCCAATTTTTTTTGTGCATGAGGTCTCTATTTATGATGATGTCGAGTATTATGTATCTCAGAAGACTCGTAAACCTCCACCCACTCAATCACTAGTTACAGCTGCTAGTATTATGAAGAACCCTATGTAGTCACCTGCACAGGGTCTTATAGAACCGTCAGTACAAGGTCCACCATAGGTTAGCATTGAGGTAGGTGTTTCCACTATGTATCCTGATATAGATCCTTTTCAATTTGCAGTAAGGTATGATGTTCCCTCTAGTAGAGGTATGGGTGGACGAGGTAGAGGTTTAACCTGCGAGAGACAGAACTATGACACTCAGAAAACTCCTTCCCCTCACCTTTACACTTCTTCTTTGACTGTCGAATTCGACACTTTAGATGATGAAGTGATTGATGTCCTTCATCAGTCAGTCCCTTAACCCCCTCTAGATTCTTCTGCTTACGATTCATTCTCTATCTTTTGTAGTCATCTAATATCCGAGGGTGGATTAGTTGTTGATAGTAGTTCAGATGAGGAAGAGGACTTCCAATGTTAGACTACTAATGGACAGCCTTCTCTTCATCAGATACGCGGGATAAGAGTTGAGGATTCTTATAAAAGACTTTTTGACACTCCCTCCACTAGTGATGATAATCTACTATGGACTAGTGAACGCCCTATACTTCATCTGTACGAGATAATTGGGCCAGCATGATCTAAGCAGTGTACCTCTTTACCCCGTAGTACAGGTGTACCACTGGGTCCTGAGAGCTAGATGTGGAGGAGACCACTGTGGATATAGAGGTTAAGAGTGCCCCTCATTACTTTTTATCTATCATAAAGAGTTCTTTTGAGCAGGGTCTCGTTTGTTCCACTTAGCCTGAAGAACATGCTCTACGCAAGCCTGTATTTGGTGAACTAACTTCCCTCGAGGCCTAGAAAGTATGGGTTATATGGGATTGAATCAGTCTAATAATTCCAATATTTATATTATTTCCTATTCATATCTGATTATTTCTCTTGCCGATGAAGAAGACTTGAATTGTGATGAGGGCAGAGTTATTGATGCTCCATAAGAGTTTGAAGATGGCGTCACTTCTGTCATGGATGAATTGTGTGAGGTTAACTTAAGAACTGAGTCAGATCCTAGGACTATTTTCATGGTGCCCTACTATCTGAGTCAGAGGCTTAAGAATATATCAAGTTATTATCAAAATTTAGAGACTGGTTTGCTTAGAACTACACTGAGATGCCTGATTTAAATCTAGAAGTGACAGTCCATAAGTTAGCTATCCAGACTGATGCAATCCCTGTTAAATAAGCACCTCGTAGGATGAGATTAGAGATTAAACAACAAGTGATCACTAAAACCAAGAAGCTCATAGAAACTGGTTTCATTCACGAAGAGGAGTACCCTACTTGGCTTGCCAACATTATTCTAGTTCAGAAGAAGAGCGGACAGATACGTGTCTGTATTGACTTCCATGATTTGAATAAGGCGTGTCCTAAGGATGATTTCCCTCTTCCTATCCCTAAGCTTATGGTGGATAGAATATCATCCCATAGTATTTTCTCATTTATGGATGGTTCATCTGGTTATAATCAGATAAAGTTGGCCGTGATGATGAAAAGTTCACTATATTTTGTACACCAATAAGTGTATTTTGTTACAGGTGATGCTCTTTGGCCTCAAGAATGCAAGGGCCACATATATATATGCTATTGATATTATCTTCGATGAGATGATACACAAACAAGTTGAGTGCTATGTGAATGATTTGGTAGTCAAAAGTAAGGTCCATGGAGATCACCTTCGAGATGTATGAATCCTTTTGAATGCCTGTGCAATTATGATTTGAAAATGAATCCCTTAAAATATATATTTAGAGTTAGTGCAAGAAAGTTCTTAGGATTTATAGTCTGTTACCATTGCATTGAGGTTGATCATTCTATGATCAAAGTCATAGTGGATTTGAAACCCCCTTAAAAGTCTTACATAGTTCAGATCCTTTCAAGGTAAACTTACATTCTTCTGAAGATTTATCTCCAACCTTTCTAGTAGGTGTCATCCCTTCTCTGCCATAGTGAAAAGGATGTCTGATTCCATTGGGATGAGCCTTATCTAGAGGCCTTTGAGAGTATAAAGTGCTACTTGATAAACTCCCCTTCTTTAGCTTCACCTATCCTAGGTAGGTCGTTGAATCTCTATACTAAGGCCCTGGATGAGTCCCTATGTGTATTATTGGCTCAAGAGAATGAGAAAGGCAAGGAGAATGCCTTATACTACCTTAGTAGAAGATTAATACCTGTAGAGCTTAAGTACCCAACAATAGAAAAGAAATGTTTAACCTTGATCTTTGTGATACAAATGCTTAGGTATTATATGCTTTCAAATAAGGTTAACCTAATCTCTCGAGTGAACCCCTTACAGTACTTGATGACTCGTCCGACCCTCTCAGGTCATCTATCACGATGGTCTATGATCTTACTGCAGTTTGACATTACTTTTATCCCTCAGTGGGTCATCAAAGAACAATCTCTAGCTGACTTTCTAGCCGATCACCCGATCCCTGCTAATTCACCACTCAATGATGATCTATCTGATGAACTAAACATGGGTGTGGATGAGCAAGAGTCCCCTACTTGGGTATTTTACTTTAATGGTACGTCATTCGTTAAAGACCTAAATCAATATGAAACTCCTACGATTAGGGTAGGTTTAGGCCTAATTTTTGTATCCCCTGAAGGTCATACTCTATGGTACTCCTATAGTTTATCAAAACCTCGTACTAACAATAAAGCTGAGTATGAAGCTCAGATTTTGGGGCTTGAGTTGGCCATTCTGATGAATATTATGTGGGTAAAAATATTTTGAGTCTCCTAACTAATAATAAATCAAGTAGTTGGGGTCTACAAAGTACTTAAGCCTGAGCTCTTTTCATATCATAATAAAGTAATGAAGCTCTTATGCTTAATACCAGAAGTAACCTTAGCCAAAATTCCTAGATCTGAAAATAAAAAAGCAGATGCCTTAGACAAGTTAGCAAAAGAATTAGCTGACCCTATTAGAAACCCCGTGTCTATTATTATCCAGTATCGTCAAGCTCTATGCCCCGTAGACTTGTCTTCTCTCGATCAGACCCTCACAGATTTTGTCGTTGATGAGGAGTCAGATTGGAGATTGCCCTTCATAGAATACTATGCTTCCGGATGGTAAATCTCTCACTGCTCAAATTAGAAAAGGATCTTTATAATTCACCTATGTAAATGATACCTTGTATTGATGCTTTTTTGACCAAATATGATTGTGTTTCCTTAATAAAGAAGAGGATCGTAAGGTTATGGGTGAGATACATGAAGGGCTTTGTGGTGCCCATTAGTCCGGACCTAAAATGAAAGGCAGAATTAAATGCCTTATATACTACTAGCCGAACATGATTCGTGATTGTGTGGAGCACGCTAAATGGTGCCACTAGTGCTAGATTCATAGCACGATGATTCACTAACTCCCTAATCCATTGCACCTACTGTATCATCTTGGCCATTTGAGGGCTAAGGCACAGATGTAGTGGGTCCTATATACCCTCCTTCTTCTAAGGGTCATAGGTTTATTTTAGCCGTCACTAATTACTTTTCTAAATGGGCAGAAGTTGTTCCACTAAAAGAGGTTAAATCAGAATATGTGATGCGGTTCTTTCGCGATAGCATTGTTCATCACTTTGGTAATCTGTGCCATATAATCTCTGATAATGGCTCATCTTTTAGAAGCATCAAAATTGTCAGATTTGCCGGCCGTCATAACATCAATTGTCAATACTCTTTGATCTACTACCTCAAAGCCAATGGTTTGATAGAGGCATTTAATAAAACTCTTATGCAACTCATAAGAAAAATCTTTATTGAAAATAAAAGAGAATTGCTTGAGAAGTTATCTGAAGCATTATGGGCCGATATGACTACCTACCGTACTCCTACTCAGTCCACCCAATATGCTTTAGCTTTTAGGGTTGAAGCAGTCCTCCCACTCGAGGTCGAGCTCCCCTCACTACATGTAGTAGTTAGTTATAATCTATCTGATGAAGATAATGTCTGACTAATAATAGAAGAGCTTGATGATTTAGAAGTTCTTCGCTTTCATGCTCATTAGAACCTTAAGCTATATTAGGCCTGAATGGCCCGATCACACAATCTCCTTGTTAGACCACATACTTTTCAGGTAGATGATTTAGTTCTTATTTTGCGTAAGCTTATTATTTTGTGTCAGTGCCGAAGTGGTAAGTTTGAGCCTATTTGGGAAAGCCCCTTCACTGTAGAGCAAGTCTATGAAGGGGTTGCCTACTTACTTGGTGATGCCAATGGTGTTCACCCTATGTCTATCATCAACTGACAATACTTGAAAAAGTACTATACCTGAGTCTAGTACATCATAGGGGAGCCTCCCTATCACATGTAAATATCCCTCTGTATATGTACCCCATGAAAGGATCTTTTTTTACTTTTCGACACTCTATGTGATCACGAAGATTTATCCTCTACCACAAGATGTTCGTTACGAATAGTATAAGGTTACCCTTAAAGGTGATATGCTAATACGCCATAGGAATGTTTGTACTTTTGTTTGTGCACAGCAATCATGTTGGTGCTAACACATAGAATGTTTAGTTTGTTATCACCTTTACAGGGCTTAGCCCCCCAGTTTTACTTTCCACCCCAAGTGTGCTCTAGGATATCAAAACAAATGATTCAAATCAATTTTTGAGTTATGATATTGGGTCCACACCGACCTACATTAGTCAGGTGTGATGGCGGCGATCCACTATTCCTATATGAGTTTCTTCTTCCTTTTAGTCCTGCTCTAATAGTTATAGTCCCCAGTCCATTCATATGAGTTAAATGTGATCGGGGATGTCAAAGTCATTAGTTTAGACCCTTTAGAGATAGGATATTGGGTCTATACCATCCTAGGTTAGTCAAGAGTGGTAATGTTGACCCTCTATCCTAATTTTTTAATTTTATTTATACATCGATTTTACTATGATCGTGCTCCCAGTTCATTCACATGAGTTGAATATGGTCTAGATTATCAAAACCAACGGTTCACTTATTTACAAAGATCCTGTGTAATCTATTTCCCATGTTTTGTTCATGTGACAAACATGGCCTGGGTTATCAAAGCTATTCATAGTTCCCTCTCTTTATATTTCAATCATTAGAGGATATCCTCATACTAAGAGTAACTCATAAATACAGTAAACATTCCCTCTACTATGTGTTATCTTCGACAGTATGGGACAATCTAGATCTAAGATGAAGAATACATAAAATAAAAAATATATATCATAAAAAAGAGGGAAGCTCTTAGTAGAGCAAAACTGGTTTCCCTTATCATAGGAGGAACCCAATAATACTCTTTAAGAGCACAAGTTCCGCAAAGTTCTTCTTCTTTGCTATCCTTTGAGGCACCTTGGTGTTAACCTCAAGGATGAATGCATACCTATATATGTTTGAGCTTTTATAGTTTTAATTATCTTTATTAGTGATGTGGTACATCATGTCTTGGATGTCAACATCACTATCTTATGGGCTTGGATTTTTTTGAGATAAAGATCAACCCCCTTCTACCCTCTTTTGGAAGCCTACTCTCCCATTCATACATTGCTCTGAGCTGCCAGAGTAGTCCTATGAATGTGGTAGTGTCGCTTTTACTTCTCACATGGTCCTACCTAGTTAGGGTAGGTGTTACCATTGTGACATTTTGATGATCATTGATCTCACTCACTAATACTATACTCGGTGGCAGATGTATTCCCTTATCACCTCTAGTTGTTTCCTTAGTTATGATGTAGTAAATATTATCTCAGATGTTAGCATCACACCCTTAAGAGCTCTGATTTCCTATCAAAAGATTAGCTTCTTAGTTTTTTTGCTTACCTACTTCACCATTCGTATCCTACTCTTAGCTACCAGAGTAGTCCTAAGAATGTGGTAGTGGTTCTTTTACTCCCCACAGGGTTCTACTTGGTTAGGGCAGGTGTTACCATTATGACCCTTTGATGCTTATTCAATCTTATTCAAAATTATTATCCTCAGGTAGTGAGTGTGTCCCCTTGCTACCTAGAGATGTTTTCTTGGAAGTGATGTAGTATATCTTATATTAGGTATTAACATCATTACTTTGAGAGCTTAGATTTTCTAAAGGAAGATCAATTCTCTAACTTCTTTTTTGTGACCTATCATATCATTCATAAACTACTTTCAATCATCAGAGTAGCCTTATGAATGTGTTTAGGTCACTTTCACCTCCCACAGGATCCCACTAGTTTGTGTGGGTGTTACCACTATGATCTTCTGATAGTTATTAATCCTACTCAGAGTTATTATCCTTAGTGGCGAGTGTGTTCCCTCACTGTTTTGGTTCTTTTTCCCTCACTTGGTGAGATAGGGCATCATGCCTTAGGTGCCACCATCACCTTTTTTATGATCTTTGATTTTCTAGCAGAAAGTTAGCTCTTCAGATCCCTCCACCACTTATTTTCTCATTGAGACCCGACTCTTAGCTAGCTGCTCGAGAGGTCGTTTGGATGTGTTGATGTTGCTTCCACTTTTTACACGGTCCCCATAAGTTAGTATGGGTTTAGTACTGTATCTCCCTTGATGGTTATTTTTACTAGGCTTAGTCCTATTTTTTGTAGCAGAGGTGCTCTCTCGCTACTTCAGTTTCCGTTTACTCTATTGGAATGAGACTGCCCCTTTACACACTCTACTTAGGGTCCATCTCATCTAGCTTTCTTGTGAGATAGCATGATGATGTTCTCTTCCCCTTTTGTGTGGGGTTAGGGTTCCCTAAGAGATCTCAACAGCATTTGGATACTCATGGCCATGACAATTTGTCCTTTATTATGGGGTGACCAAAATGCTAGCTTAGGATTGCTTAGATAACTCTACCCTTGGAATTCTTCCATTGTTTCTCCCTCACATCCCTACACAGATCTGTGTTATGTTGATGATGAGATGACTTTTAGCTTCTACCTTGCTATTTTAATGCTAATAGACAGGTAGTTGGTTTTACTTACTTGGTTGGGAGAGCTTAACAGAGACCCTAAAAGGCATTCCTCACCACTCTTTTTCTTTCTAAGTGTTCTATTGTGATCAGACAGGCACCAGAGCCTGACTCTCTACACACTACTCTTGATAGGAGCAAGTGAGTGTTGATCCCTTTCTCATTTTCAAGGCCAATCTAGTTGAGCATATGTTGAATCTTACCTGGTTTAGAGAGCCTGATAGAGCACCTGAAAGGCATTCCTCACCACCTCTTTTTACTCTGGATGTTCTGTTAAAGACTAGGTAGACTTTCAATTTTGTGGCTTATTTACTTCTTGCTGAGGTCAGGGAGAGGTATTGAGTCACCCCAATCCACTATTTTGAAAGGATCAGGAGAAAATGGGATCCTTTTCACCTTCAACCCTGCTATCCTAATACGGTCAAACTAGTAGTTGGTTTTACTTAATTGAGAGAGCCCGACAGAGTCCCTGGGAGGCATTCCTCACTACCCCTTTACTCTAGATGTCCTATAGAAGACTAAGAAGGCTTCCAATTTCATGGCTTAGTTACTTTTTGTTGAGGTCAGGCAGAAGTAGTGAGTCACCCCAATCAACTATTTCAAAAGGATCAGAAGGAGACGGGATCCTTTTCACCTTCTACCCTGCTTTCCAATATGGTCAGAATGGTAGTTGGTTTTACTTATCTGGTTGAGAGAGCCCAATAAGGTCCCTAGGAGGCATTCCTCACCACCACTTTACTCCGGATGTCCTGTTAAAGACTAGGCAGACTTCAAATTTCATGGCTTATTTACTTTTTGCTAAGGTCAGGTAAAAGTAGTGACTCATCCCAATCCACTGCTCCAAAAGTATCAGGAGAAGATGGGATCATTTCCACCTTCTATACTGTTGTTTGAAATGAACAGACAGGTAGTTGGTTTTACTTACCCGGTTAAGAGAGCCCGATAGAGTCAGGCAAATACTAAGTCACCCCAATCCACCACCCCTTTACTCGATATGGTCAGGCAAATACTGAGTCACCCCAATCTACTATTCTGAAAGGATCAGGAGAAGATAAGACCCCTTCACCTTCTATTATGCTATTTTGATTTGGTTAGGTAGATAGTCGGTCTACTTTTACTATTTCACTCTTGGTTCTTTCTTCAGCTCTGCCCTCACTACAGGGTAAGACATGGAGAGAAACCCTCCCTAATTTTTTCACCCTTATGGTGATACTTTATTGGGATTCTTTCCTTAGCTCTCCCCTTATTGAGGGGTAAGGCCAGGAGAAGATCCCATCACTTATTCGCCATTTGGTGACGTCTTACTTATGTACTGCTGCTCTTCACTCTCTCCTAGGCTCTGCCCTTGCTATAGGGTAAGTCCAGGAGAAGAGCTCCCTATTTTCTTCCACCTTTTTGGTACTATTTTACTTATGGTCTTCACTCTACTTCCTTTGGCACAATCGGTCAACGCCAACACGAGCGATTCACTACTTGTTCGTTGTTCCTATTGGGGTTCATTTGTTGACCTTGATTTTATCAAACCCTAGGACCAAGGGGTTGACCTGGTCAAATTGACCAAACAAGGCCCCAAGACCTCTACCACTCAGTTCCTTGGGTCAAATTGAGTCTGCTGAGCCTAAACCTTGGTCTTGGGTCAACATGGTTGACAAGGTCAACCATGGTTCACCCAAATTGACCCTAATTCTATTTTTTTGATCTAAAATCAATTCCTATCTTCCTTAGACTCAAACCCTCACTCCCTTAGACTTATTTGACTGAGTTGACTAGGTCAACCATTGATTTGGTCAACCCAAGTCTTAAATAGGTCAAATTGACCTATTTAAATTAAATTAAAGCCTATTTAATGCCTTGAATTGATTCCAATGGGATTTGAATTGAAAACCCTGGCCAAACTGACCTATTTTCCCTCCTATTTGATTCCAAACTCAATCCAAGCCATCCATCATAGGGTTAGGGGCATTAAATAGGGAATATTAGGTTGTTTAGAGGAATTTTAACTCTTGCTATTGCTCCAAGTCTCCTGAGCCTGAGATCTTTGAGGTGAGAGCTCCCATGACCTTTACCCATGCATTCCAAGTCAAATCTGACCGGTTAAAGCCACTGCCGGCGAGTTTTCTAGTGATCCAAGGCTTTGTAACTTCTAAGTCATTTTGCTTGCGATCTAGGCGTCAAAAGCACATGGTTTCTTCTTCAACTAGGAGCGTAGATAGTCTACAAGTGCAACAAGCCAATATACGGGTCAAACTGTCCAAAAACCAAGGTGAAAATAGAAACCCTAGACTAGATCACCTAGGGTTAAATAAATTTCTACATAACGCATTTTAGGCCGCACTTTTGATACCCCATGAATGCTCTTCACAATTATAATATGTGTTTAAAATTTCATTAAGATCCATTATGTAGACTGATAGAAAATGGTGAATCATTTTTTAGGGTTTTGGTTTACATAAATCGTAGGCCATGCGCGATCCGGACCGTTGACCGCTCGATCAACGGCCTAGATTTGTCTGTTCTAAAATTTTATTCTAACCGTAGAATTGATTCCACAGATCAGGGTCCCGTCCACCTTGATCTCGATCATAGATTCATTTCAACATAGGATCAGACGGCCTGCGGCATCCATCTTATGTGGATAAGTGAAGCCGACCGCGGTCGATAGAGCCTGTCTTAGGTCACCATGTGGCCCACCGCTACCCACCGTTTGACCCGCCAGTCCCGTTGTGCCGCGTGGCTGAGCGCTATTACAACTCGTGCATATGAGTTTATGTTTTTTAATGATAATGAATATTAGGTTTCACTTTCTGCTGCCTATCTATACTTGAATTTTATGTTTATTTATGTGTACAAATTTTTTTGGACTATGATGCACCACTAAAAGCTCAAGATTTGGGAGAATTGTTTTACTTGTAATTTTCATCGATTTAATTTTTTATTTCTTGAGTTATGTTTTGTAGGGGTGCTTGCTTGCTTTCTAACCTTGCACACACACACTTAGGAATTTTTTATCTGATTTAGAGTTTACTATTTTTGGTCACATCATCCAGGACGATCCGTATATCATCCTGGATGATCTGTCAAAAAAAATAGAAACCTTAATTAGGGCATCTTAGATATGGCAGCCGTCATATCACATTGTCCTGGCCGTCCTGGTTAATTTTGTATCGGCTTGGGCGATAGACTCAAAATAGAAATAATCAGCCGCCAGATCTATTTAGCAATTAGTTATTTTTGGACATCATCCAGGGCATCATCCTGGATCGTCTTGGCCGATCCAGCATAATTTTGCCTAAATTAATATGGTATTTAAAGAAAGCAATTAAGACTTGATTGCATGATTAAATCATCCTGGAAGATCGCAAGATTGGCCGGGATGATACGCTGGATGATATGAACAAATGTTTTATAATCATCCAAAATCATCCTGGTTGATTAGACTTAAATTGCACTGATCGTACATGATGATATTTATATCGTCCTGAATGATAAAGTCGGCAAGTTGCAATTAATGAGCTCATTTTGAGCTCCTCTATTTAAACTTTAATAAGGCACTTGGTATGTGTCTTTGGCGGCCATTGTAGCTTCGCTCTTTTGGAGGGAACTTGAAGAGAGAGATTGAAAGGGTGAGAGGAAAGGGTGGAGTTTGAGAGAGGGAGAAGATCCTTGGAGGGGATTTCAAGGGAGTGTGGAGGGGGATTCCACACGATTGGTCCTGCGAGCTTGCTCCTTAGTACCATCAAATTAAAGGCTTGTCTTGAATGAAGCTGGGAAGAAGAAGATCTCTTTGGTGTCAAAGGACACGGCTACTCTACCGCATCGGAAAAGATGGAAGTGATTTTATAAGGGCTTCTCTGCCAAGCTGTGGGGGCTAAAGGAGAGACACTTAGTTAGTGCAATACTCGGAGGGTGCCATCAAGTAGTGGACATAAGTCAAGGTTTGATCGAATCACTATAAATTAGTGTATTTTTTTTTGTATATTTAATTTATGCATTATGTTTTCTTTATGGTGAATTTCGGTTTGGTTTGTGCTTTGATCCTAAAAAGTTTTTAAAATACCAATTTACCTCTCCCTTAAATAGCCTTGGGCTTGTTCATAAGGGCCTAATATCTCTAATGATCTTTCAAGTGGTATAAGAGCAGGATTCATAAAATCTGGTTTTTAAAAACTTTTGAATTTTGATTAATGGCTAATTTTATAATCGTAATATTGTGGAAGGTTATTCAATTATCAGACCACGTTTATTTAAAAATATTACTTTTGATTTTTGGAAAATTTGCATGTCTACGTTTTTGCAATCAATTGATTTTCGAATGTGGCAAATGATTTTAACTAGTTATTCTATACAATCTCGTATTTTAGATGGAATTAAAATTGATATTCCTTTTAATCAATGGAGTAGAGAAGAGAAAATCAATGCTCAATTGAATGCAAAATCATTAAACTATTTTTTTTGCTCTTTAAATTTTGAAGATTGTATGTTAGTTTCCACGTGCACTACTGGTAAGAAAATTTGGGATAAATTACACACCATATACAAAGGCACTAGTGAAATCAAGCAATCCTAGTTGAATATTTTAATGCATGATTATGAATGTTTTTTGCATGAAACCTTATGAGACGATCTTAGACATGTATAATAGATTTATTCAAATTGTTACATCATTACATGCTTTAGGAAAGGAGTTTTCAAACTTTGAAAAAGTTAATAAAATTCTATGTTTTCTACTTGATAAGTTTGATGCCAAAGTTGTTGCTATTTATGAATCAAAAAATTTGAATGAATATTCTATTGATAATTTGATTGGCTCACTCATTGCCTATGAGCAATATTTGGGTCAAAAACTTTTGGATGGAGTTGAAATGATAGTGTTAAACGCTAAAAATATATTAGTCTTATTTTAAAACTAGTTCTATTATTATTATTATTACTTTAAAACTAATAATATTATCATTATTTTATTTAATTAATATTAAATTTCAGAGGCTTTACAATTTTGATTATTTTAAAATTACCCTTAAATATTTTAAACTTCAATAATTCATATCTTTTTCATTTTAAATTAGATTTATAATAACTTAAACTTTTCAGAAAAATGTGAATTTTAATTTAAAATTATTTTCATAAGTTGAATTTTACTTTTTTTCATATTTTTATTTTACCTTATTATTTGAATATTTTAATATTATTTAAATAATTAAAGATACTTTATTTTAAAACAACTTTCAAATTATTTTGAAACCATCCTTTGATGGCTGGTGGGGCCTCTCATTTACTTATAAATTGACTTATTTTGATACTGTCTTATTTTCCAAAATTTATATTATTTATATGTATTTCAAAGTTATTTTAAAATTACATATATTTTAAATTTCTAATTTTGGTAGATTCACTTTAACAAAATTTTAAGCATATATTTTACATGTGAAGAGTTATCATGATGGAGTGGATTAGTAAATGATTAGGTCCCAATCAATCACTATTCACTTTGATAAGCGTGCTTAGTTTTTTTTCTTTATCATATCTTGCATGTGTAGGATGCACGACCACTTAGTTTAGTCTCTCCTATATCTAAGGACATGGTGTGTTTAATATTTTTGTATATTTCTTGCATAGTTATCTTGAGGGTTAGTCCAAAACTCAAGTTTATTCAACATAATGACATCCTAAGGATAATAATTAAGGACACTAGAAAAATTCTAGGAGATAGGGTAGATCACTGATTGACATGAAAACTTCAACATTTAAACTTAGTGACATCTTAAACAACTCAAAATTTTGTAGGATTTTTTAGGGCTCTTTAGACCCCTTAATTATTCAACCCTAATTTACGTGTTAAATAGGGCCCAACACATTTTAAAAATTATAATAAATCCATTTTAAATCAGAAAACTACTCATAATTACTTAAATTGTTCCAAATTCAATTCTTAACCTTAGATAAATAGGGCCACTTAGTTTGACCTCAATCTGGCCCTTAATTTAACCTTAATTAAAAATTACTATTTTACACCTATTAAGTAATTACAAATTATTAAAAATCCTAAATCTTCTCTAAACACTTGGGAACACCTTATTAGGTTATTTTTGACCTTTAAAGATGATTCCAATTAGTTTGGAGCTGATTTGGAACTAAATCATAAAATTACCCCTAATTAGATAGTTTTAATAATTCATTAATTGCCCAAAACTTGGAAAATTCATATCTTTGCAAAAGAAGCTCCAAATCCAGTAAACTCAAAGCCTAACTACACACCTTAAGGTCTAGTATTTACCTAAGATGTTATGAATCCCAAATATAGCCTATTTCATATAGTGACCTTTTAGCCCCCCCTCACCCTAGCACCTAGGAGGAACCAAGATTTTCCAAAATTGGCTAATGCAACTTAAACTTTAATTATCAATACCCTGAGCATTAAAAAAGAGATCAACAAACTAAATTAACTAAAATGGATCCTAATTCACTAATATTTAAACTTTAATTAAAATTTTCTTTTCTAACCTTCAACAAATTCTAACCTTAAGCAACTTGAACTAATCATCATATATAGGATCTATCCAAAATCACACAAGCCTTACACACATGTAGAATTATTTGCTAGGGTAGCACTTCTAGACTTAGGCTAGGTCGGTGTTTATTTTTCTGCTGTGTGCTGGGTTTTTTAAGTTTTATTGCAAGTTGTGAAAAATTAATTGATATGTTTTCTTACTTTTATTGCACTCTAGGAATTGATGTTATTGTGCATTAGAACTGCCCCTAGGTTATGGATGATATATTATTTTTCCTATAGGTGGCCATGCTCATACAGTGTTAAATAAAAGGGGGGGGGGGGTAATTATCATGATCAAATACTAATAATATCTTATGCAGGTGCTTCAGAAATTGCTCAGCCCCCATGAATAAATAAGGACTAAAATCATAATTATAACTACTACAGGTGGATCACTTAGCCCTCATAAATAATTAAGAGCATGGCCAAGTGCGGATGTGATGAGCATTATTACTTTCCAAATAAACTGCTTGTGATATATCAACAGCTTGGAATTTTTATTAGGATAACCTTGCAGGAGAGTCTAGAATTTATTTCTTTCTATTAATATAATAATTTATAATAATTATGAGAGTTGTAAAAATATACTTTGAGTTGGGATATCCTTAACCAACTCGAATTCCAAAAGAAAAAGTCATCCTCAAAGGGGAGAGTCTTCTTCTATTTGGAAGATTGAGTTCGGATGACTTTTAGATATCCAAAGAGAAAAGGCAATACCCCCCTAAGGGGGGAAATTATCTCTTCATTTATATATTCAAGCCATGAAAAATTCATGGAGTCCAAGGAGGAGAAATTAAAGGAGTCCAAGGAGAAGAAATCCAAGGAGTCTAAGGAGGAGAAATCTAACAAGAGAAGCTTGAAGACCTGAAGACCCAATATTCCACTCGAAGTCATTTATGTTGTTCATAGGCATAGAAATCTGGGTTGTTGGCAATGGTGCCCGGCCACTTTACTTTTCTGTAGATCCTAATTTATAATTAAGGGCAATTGTCCTATGTATATTTAATAATTTGCTTAATTACTCTAATGTGATTGATTTATGAATGTGTGCCTCTCGGGTTGCCTATTTTTATTAGTTTATTGCCGATCTACATGCCAGTTTTATTTTAGCCTAAATTTCGTTAGGCACTTTAAGGACTAAATTTTTTTTTTACTCATAACTAAAATTTAATGTTTAAGATTTAAATAATTTAGAAAACTAACGATCTAGGAAACTGTCAGAATCATCCGAGGACGCATACATAATGTTGCATCCTTCTCTTCTTATTAGAAGACACATCCCCGCCTGCGAGTAGAGTCCGGATAATCTGGCTTGTGAGGAAGAAGTGCAGGACCTGGGGAGGCACAATATTTTTTAAAAATTTACTTTCTATAAGCCTATTTTTAAAGTATTATGCATATATGATTTGGATCTTTTAACTAGCATGCATTGCATTAGAAACTAATTAAAATAAAAATTTAATTATATTAGCTCTAGGAGCATCTACTCGACATAAGTACAAGGAAAATTAGGAAAGTTTCTAGATGTCGGCCTTAACTTTCAAAAACTAAAACCACCCACCCATCTTTCATAAATGACTAGAAATCATGGTTTTAAATTGATTAGGTGTTTAGCTGGCTCCCCAATCTAGGTCAGGGTAAGTCTAGGTTTTGCACTATATTAGTTAGGACACGTGTGTTAGTGTGCGTAGAACACTAAGACCAATTTATATTTAGGATTCAAGGCTACTACATTTGGTCTCGTAGTATGCTTAAATAGTGAGTAAGTCCCTTCTCTTTAAGGACTATAAATCCTACTTATCTACGTCATATGGATGATGCAACTTCCATCTTTCTCTCACATATGTGTTGAGTGCTTAACCTTCTTTTCTCTAGTTTCTTTTTTAGTACATTTGTCCCTCTAAATGCTGGTATGAACCCATATGTATGTCACATGCAAATCTTGTGAGGGGGAGTTTTTGAGGGGTTTTATAAAGGTTGATCCAAGTTAGGATCCAATTCATCTTCTAGTTATTATCCCTAGTTTCTTAGTGGTTCAAGAGAGGTCTACTTTAGTAATTGATTGAGGTTCTCTGTCTTCTTCAGGTGGAAGCAAAAGGAGTTAGGTTCTTTGCCTACTTTAGGATGAAGTAAAAGGAGTTGGGTTTTCTACCTGCTTCAGGAGGAAGCTAAAAGAGTTAGGTTCTCTGCCTCATCCGAGTTGGTAGAAAGGAGTTTTTGAATGGACTTCTCCACCTTACTGTAGGGGAAAAAGGTGAGACACTGAGTTTAGTGCAATACCCAGAGGTAAGGCTCTAGAGAGTGGACGTAGGTCAAGTTGATCGAACCACTATAAAATTTGGTATGTTCTTTCTTATAATTCTTCTGCATTTAATTTTTTAACTTTAATTTATGTGGTGACTATTTGGTTGTGTTTAAGATTTTGTTAGAATAATATTTTAAATACCAATTCACCCCCCTCTTGGTTAGTCTTGGGCTTATTCACAAGGGCTTAACATCCTTAACAAACTTTCAGGTAGTATTAGAGCAGGATTCATAAAATTTAGTTTTTGAAAACTTTTGAATTCTGATCAATGGTTAACTTTGGTCATCATAATATTATGAAAGGGTATTATATTACCCGACCACCTTTGTTTGATAAAATTTCTTTTGATTTTTAGAAAACTTGAATGTCTAATTTTTTACAATCGATTGACTATCGCATGTGGATGCTTGTTAAGGATGGATATTCATCTCCGTCATGTGAAATTAATGGCATTAAAATTGAACTTCCTTTTACTGAATGGACTTTTGATGATAGGGATTTAGCAAAACTCAATATAAAATGCTTAAAATATTTTTTTTGCGCTTTAAAATATAAAGATTACATGTGTATTTCAACTTGTGCTATTGGTAAAGAAATTTGAGATAGATTATGTATCACTTATGAAGAAATAAATGAAGTTAATCAATTTAGATTAAATATTTTATTGAATGACTATGAACTTTTTTTATAAAACCTACTAAATCGATTTTTGAAATGTATACTATGTTTACTTAAATCGTCACCTTATTACATGCCTTAGAAAGAGAGCTAACTAGCTATGAAAGAGTCAATAAAACTTTAAGATGATTTTCTTCTTCCTTTGATTTTAAGATTACTATAATTACTAAATCTAAGGATTTGAATGCTTATTATGTTGATAACTTACTTACAACACTAATTGCTTATGAGCAATGAGTGAACCAAAGATAACTTGATGCAGGTGAGAAAAAAAGGAGAAAACTATGGTGCTGAAACCTAACAATACATATACTAATTCTTTCATCTTTGAAAGTAATAACTTTGCTTTAATCGCTAGGCAGTTCAAAAGCTTTCTAAGGAAGAATCACCTGTATCATCAGAAATGGAACAAAGGTAAGGGTATAAAATTTTTTAAAAGTTATTATGATATTATTTATTTTGAATGCAAGAAGGCATGGATATGTCAAAGTTGGTTATCCTAAACTTAAGGCTCACCCAAGCAATAAGAAGGGTGAGGAGAAACCCAAGTTCATAAAGGAAAAGAAGCGGTTCCAAAAGGCATTTTGGGCGGAATCAGCATATGACCCCTCTAAGACTAAAGCTGAGGAGGAGACAACAAACTTGTGCTTGATGGCCAATGATCATCTTAGTCAGTCTTGGCAAGAGGAGGTATGCAAACTAACCTATAGTCAATTACTTGAAGTTTTTGAACAAATTAATGCATTATATAGGAAACTTAAGAAATTGCATGCTAGTTTAAAATTAGAGTTTTTAAATTTGTAAAAAGAGTATGAAGTTTTTAGTAAAGATCACATTCAAATTGATAGCAATCACATGTCATTAATTGATGAGTTTGATGAGTTAAATAAAAAGCATTCTGAGTTGGTCATAGAGTATGATTCATTTAAAGCATCCCATACTGCACTTGAAATTAATTTTAAAACATATATTAACGAATCTCAGCATAGGGAGCACTATTTGAGAGTTGATAATGTCACTTTATAAAGTGCTAACCCGAGGTTTAAAGCTAAATTGAATGTACTTGGAAAAAATTTGTATACACCCACACCTGAATAGTTTTTCAATCTAAATTCAAAGGCAAAAATTTTGAAACCTAGAAACAGGCACTATAACCCGAGTAGATTAGTAAATCCTTTTTTTGGTTTTAGATGTTTTTTATGTGGCATGCTAGGGCATATTTTACACACTTGCACTGTTCACCATATTACACATTGGGTATGGAGACCCAAATTGCATGATTCATTGTATAACACACATGCATGGCATTCTACTTTTCATAAGAAGGGACCCAAACTTGTTTGGGTTCCCAAATCTAAAGTTTGATAATTTTATAGGATTTTGCTCACCAAAGACCTCATGAGAGCATGTGGTACCTGAACAATGGATTCTCTTGACACAGGACTGGTGATGCCAATCAATGCATTTCACTAGAGGTTAGGGCTGGAGGCAAGGCCACTCTTGGAGACAATACCACTAGGAATATGGTGGGTGCATGTATAATCAAAAACTCCAAGAACCTTTTGATTAAAAATATTTTTCTTATAGATGAACTGAAACACAACTTGCTAAGCATCAGTTAGTTGTGCAATAAGGGCTTCATTATAATTTTTTTGGCAAATGCATGTCTTATTAGCTTGTATAACAACAGTGTTTTACAGGAAAAGTGGATCAATAATATTTATATGCTTGATTTAAATAATATTGAATGTGCTACTTCATTTAGCTTAAAAACTATCACTGATGAGTCGTGGTTGTGGTACATGAGGTTATATCATGCCAATATAAAAACCCTTAGAAGAGTGACCCAAACAGACCTAGTTAGAGGTGTCCCCAAGCTTAAGTTCACAAAAGATCACCTATGAGATGCCTACCAACTAGGGAAGAAAGTCCAATCTTCTTTTCATTCCATTAAGCATATTAGTACCTGTAGACCTTTAGAAGTCCTTTACATATATTTATTTGGACCCATTAGCACTGTTAGCTTAGGGGAGAAAGTCTAGGAATTTTTTACTGTCGGTGATTACTCGAGGTTCACTTGGATTAAATTTTTGTCACATAAGAGTAAGTCTTTTGATGTGTTTAGATCATTCTCCACTTGGGTTCAAAAAAGGTTGTGAAATTTTGACCATCCATAGTGACCATGGGGGAGAGTTTGAAAATGAGAGATTTTGAGACTTTTGTGAGGATAAAAGAATTCGCCACAACTTCTCAACTCATGTAGTGTCTGATGAATCTGATCCTAAGAAGTATAGAGTTGAGGATGAAGATGAGGTTGGAAAGATTGCCCAAGGAGTTGAAAATTTGGAGAAGAGGGTAGAGCCCCAAAACACTGAAGGAGTAGGAGAGATTACCTAAGGAGTAGAAAATGCAAATTTGGAGGAAAGGGTAGAACCTACACACACTTTGCCTAGGGATTGGAGATATTCTTTTATTCATCCTAAAGAATTGATCTTAGTAGACCTTTCTGAAGGTGTTAGAAATAGGCATGGACTTAGGAAGGTAGTGAACCACTCTGCCTTTATCTCATTGACTGAACCTACCAATATCAATCAAGCCTTATCTGATGAGTTATGGATCTTAGCCATGCTAGAGGAATTTAACTAATTTATTAGGAATACTATTTGGGAGCTTATAGAAAGATGAAAGGGATAAAGTATAATTTGAACCAAATGGGTTTATAAGAATAAAATGAATGATTGTGGTGTGGTGATTAGGAATAAGGCGAGATTGGTGGCTAAGCAGTACAACCAAATAGAAGGGATTGATTTTGAGAAGACCTTTACCCCTATAGCTAGATTGGAAGCCATTAGAGTGCTTCTAGCCTTTGCATGTTATAAGGGATTTTAGCTTTTCCAAATGGATGTCAGGAGTACCTTTTTAAATGGGGTAATAAAAGAGGATGTGTTTGTATAGCAACCCCTAGGTTTTGAGAGTTCTCAATTTCCAAATCATGTTTATAAATTAAAAAAGGCCCTATATGGATTAGAATATAGGAACCTAGAGCTTGGTATGAGAGGCTTAACACATTCTTACTAGAGAGGGAGTTTGTTAAGGGGAGCATAGACACCACCCTTTTTTTGAGGAAAGTAGGAGATGAGATACTGATTATTCAGATTTATATAGATGATATACTTTTTAGATCTTTTGATAAAAAGCTATGTGATGATTTTTCTAAAATAATGAGTAAGGAGTTTAAGATGAGTATGATGGGAGAGTTGTCCAACTTTTTTGGATTTAACATAAGATAATTGGATGATGGAACCTTTCTAAATTAATCAAAGTATATAAAGGGCATCTTGAAGAAATATGAAATGGATAAAGCCAAGCCAATAAAACTCCCATGACCTCCTGTGTTTAGTTGGAGAAGGACTCAAAGGAAAAATCTATTGATAAAAAAAGTATAGAGGGATGACTAGATCTTTACTTTACCTAACTGCTAGCTGACTTTATATAATGTTTAATATTTATCTCTGTGTTAGATTTCAAGTTGATCCTAAAGAATCCCACCTGACTATAGTTAAGATAATTATTAGATATCTCTCAGGGATATAAAACTTAGGAATCTGATATCTTTTGAGATTATTAGAATTTTTTTTCTGATTTTGTAAGATGTAGGATTGATAGAAAGAGCACTTTTGAGACTTACAAATTCATAGGACAGTCTTTAGTCTCCTGGTCTAATAAAAAATAAAACTTTGTTTCACTTTTCACTACTGAAGTTGAGTATATTGCCTTAGGAAGTTATATGATCTAAGTCCTTTGGTTGAAGCAACAAATTCTAGATTTAGGATTATCTATAGGCATAATTTCAATGCTTTTTAACAATACTAGTTCCATCTACATCCTTAAGAATCATATCCAATATTTACTTTGAGTCCTTCTCCTATAGATCATGTGACCAAAGGAGATTTTGAGTTACACCATATGACAACTGAGAATCAACTAGCTGACATCTTTAAGAAAGATCATGCATTAATTGATAACAATCACATAAAATTACTTAATGAGTTTGACGATTTGAATAAGAACCATGAAAATTTAAAATTATCCTACATAGAATTAGAAAAAAAATTAAAATTTTTAAGGATGAATCAGAGATAAAAAAATATCAGTGAATTATACAAATTGTATATTAGAAGATATTAATACCTTTTACAAATTGAAGATAAAAGCTCTCGAGGATAATAGGATACCCCAAAAATTTGAAGATTTCACAAATCCTATTTTGTATGCAAAATTTATATAATCCAGGAATAGACAGAATAATTATAGATGATTAAGAAACCTATTTCTTGGAGACAAATGCTACAATTATGAATTGTTTGGACATAATGCACACACTTATACATTGGATTGAAAAACTTATTTGGTGTGGAAATCAAAGTTACATTAACCTAGACATATCATACATGCATCTATTTTAAATTTGCCAAAATAAGAACCCAAACTTGTTTGGGTTCCCAGGTCTAATATTTAATTATTTTACATGATAGCTCTCACACAAGGCCTTATGAGAGCCTATGGTATATGGACAGCGGTTGCTCAAAGCATATGATTGGAGATACTACACAATTCATATCACTGGAAGCCTGGAGTTGAGGTAGGGTTACACTTAGAGATAACACCACAAGGAAGGTGGTATGATCAGGTATGATAGGGAACATAAAAAACTTTTTTATAGAAAATGTTTTGTTAGTAGAAGGCTTAAAGCATAATCTTCTGAGTATTAGTCAGCTATGTGATAAAGGATATTGTGTTAAATTTTTTCCTACTAGCTACATATTAAGCCTGAATAGTAATGATATTTTGCATGGTATACGGGTAAACAATATTTAAATGCTAGATTTGAATTGTATCAAAACTCCTACCGCTTTCTGTTTAAAAACTATTTCTGATGAGTCATGACTATAGCATAGGAGACTTTATCACTCTAGCATGACCTAAAAGAACTTAGTGAGAGGTATACTAAAACTAGAGTTTACTAAGGATCACCTTTGCTATGCATGTCAATTAGAAAAATAGGTAAAGTCCTCTTTCAGACCAAGAAGGATCTGAGAACTAGTAAATCATTAAAAATTTTGCGTACAAATCTTTTTAGACCAATTGGAATTGTAAGTCTATAAGGGAAGGTATACATATTTTTGATTATGGATGATTTTTTTCTAGATTCACATGAGTTAGATTTCTATATCATAAGAGTGAATCATTTGAGGAGTTTAGAAATTTTATGACGTATATTCAAAGAAAACTAGGAAGTGAGATTTTGATAATTCAAAGTGATCGTGGAGGAAAATTTGAAAATAAAAATTTGAGAATTTTTATAAGGTGAAAGGGATTGGTCATAATTTTTCTTCACCTAGAACCCTGCAGTAGAATTGGGTAGTAAAAAAGAAGAATAGAACATTAATAGAAGCCACTCGAGCCATATTGGCATAATATTCACTTTCTAAATATTTTTGGGTTGAGGTGATTAGCATGACATGTTATGTTTTGAATAGAATGAATGTCAGATCAAACTTGAATAAAACACCCTATGAGTTATTTAAGGGGAGAACACCTAATTTTTCACATTTGTATGTCTTTGGATGTAAGGTATTCATACATAATAATGGAAAATCTGTCTTAGGAAAATTTGATCCAAAATTAGATGAAATAATTTTTCTAGGATACTCTAGTGTTGGAAAATTTTTTAGAGTATTCAATAAAAGAAATCTGGTAATTAAGGAGACCACACATATTATATTTGATAAATCTAAAATTTTGAAAGAACTAATTGTTGAAGAGGATGAGATAGAGATTGACTCCCAAAAGATTGATAAAATAAATTTGGATGAAAATTTGGAGATAGAAAACCTGTTGCTTAGATATTTGAGATTTTCTAAAAATCACCCAAAGGAATAGATTATAGGTGAATCTTGTGAGGGTGTTAGGACTAGGCATGGACTAAGCAAAGAAGTCAAACATTTAGCCTTTATTTCTATCATAGAACCCACAAATATTGATCAAGCACTTTCGGATGAATTTTGAATTTTGGCAATGCTAAAAGAATTAAATTAATTTTTAAGAAATGAAGTATGGGAATTAATTACAAGGCTAAAGGATCAAAATGTAGTTAGAACTAAGTGGATATTCAAGAATAAAATGAATGACTTAGGAGTAGTCATTAGAAATAAAGCTAGATTCGTGGCTAAGGGATATAATCAGATTGAAGGAATTGATTTTAAGGAGACTTTTTCCCCTGTAGCTAGACTTGAAGCAATTAGGATTTTATTATCCTTTGTCTATTTTAGAGGTTTAAAGTTGTATCAAATGGATATTAAAAGTGCCTTTTTAAATAGGTTAATCCAAAAGGATATTTTTGTATAACGACCTCTAGGATTTGAAAATTCAAAATACCCTAATTATGTTTTTAAGTTGAAAAAGGCATTATAGGGATTGAAGCAGGCACCTAGGGCTTGGTATGAAAGGTTGAGCACCTTACTACTTGAGAGATCTTTTGAAAAAGGGAGTGTGGACATAACTCTATTTTTGAAGAAATTGGGAGAATATATACTCATTATATAAATTTATGTTGACGATATCATCTTTGGATCTACTGATAAAAATCTTTATGATGAATTATCTAAAAAAATAAGTAGTGAATTTAAGATGAGTCTAATAGAAGATTTGAGTTACTTTCTAGGCTTTAGCATTAAGCAAATTGAGGAGGGTACATTTCATAGTCAGTCGAAGTATGTTAAGGACATCCTCAAAAGGTATGAAATGGACAATGCTAAACCTGTTAGTACACCTATGAGTTCCTCAGTTCAGTTGGATAAGGGCCCAAAGGAAAAATCTGTTGATCAAAAGAAATTTAGGGGAATTATTAAATCTTTACTTTACTTGATAGCTAGTCGACCGATATTATGTTTATTTTTTGTTTATGTGGTATATTTCAATAAGATCCAAAAGAATCACATTTGGCAGTAGTGAAAAGTATTTTGAGATATCTATTTGGAACTCAAAACTTAGGGATTTGGTATCCTAAGTTTAGCTCTTTATTTGAAATAATTGGATATTCAGATTATGACTTTGTAGGTTGAAGGGTTGATAGAAAGAGTACTTATAAAACATGTCAATTTATTGGAAATTCTTTACTATCTTAATCCAGTAGAAAATAGAATTTCATAGCCCTATCTATTGTTGAAGCTGAATACTTAGCCTTAGGAAGCTGTGTGGCACAAGTACTTTGGTTGAAATAATAGTTCATTGATTTAGGATTAATAATAGGCACAATTCTCATTTATTGTGATAAAACTAGTGCTATTTGTATTTCTAAAAATCCTATTGAGCATTCAAGAAACAAACATATAGACTTTAGGCATTATTTCATAAGAGATCACATATCCAAAGGAGAAATTGAATTTAATCATGTTTCTACAGAAAATTAACTTTTAGATTTTTTTACAAAACCACTAGCCTTTGATACTTTCAGTACACTAAGAATAAGTCTTGGTGTGAATGATTTGAATGCTTAATTAAATGTTTCTGCAACATTGATATGTGTTTTTGTGAGCTTTTAGTTTTTGTTATTTTAATTGTGTGTTTTTATTTTTATTTTTTTTGTGTTTTTTGTGCATGATTGTTTTTGTCTTTTTTATTTTTAGTTCTATGTGTTTTTTTTTAACTTTTTCAAAAAGGTTTCATGCTTTTCAAGCAATCATATGAAATATCTAAGTGTGAAATTTGTCATTACAAAATTAATTTTGAACTGGACAAATCTTGTAGCGTATCGATCCTTTGGGTAGAATAGAATGCATATAATTTTTTTATTTTTATTACAGTTCATCTGTACTATCATGATAATCATCTGGACGATGTGTATTCAATCGTATGTACGCATCTAGACGGTTATACGGATATGCACAGTTATTATTTTTTATCATACATACGAACCTGGAGTTTGTACATATGAATCACGTGTCAATCAGAATGGGGGACGATTCAAACTGACATAAAAAAGATTATAAATAATCGACCATCTTGGACAAACACCTATTCATCTGTACAATCGTTTAGTCAAAAATTTTGTATGAAAGGATGCCTTGTAACTCGTATGATTACAAAAAGTCATTTCATTTTAACCGTATTTGTTCGTCTATATGAAGATTTTTTTTGTACATACAAACCCATGCATCGTACGGAATGAACCAAATTTTATTTGTATGAAAAATCATTTTTCTTTAAATTGAAAGGGTTTAGAACTCAAACTTCATTCTCTTTAAAAGCCTTTTCAATCTTCTATTCCCTTTGATCTTTCTATGGCGAGTTCAAACAAGATGGTTAGGCACACAAAGGAGTTGACTAGGGGACCTTTCTCTAGGAACACTCATGAGAACTTCTTGTCTAAAGCAAACGGGGAATCCTTTCCTAGGTTTGTATCTACAAAAATGACCCCTTCCAGAGTTTTGATTCAAGATAATATAATCTATTAGATACTATCACTCTTTGCTTCAACTCAATTTGAGTTTATCCTTACTCTAATTTACTCCTTCAACATATCAATATTTTATTATTTCCTAGCAAACATGACCTTTAACTATGATCAAGATAGGATTAGATCCTATGTTCTAGGGAAGAATGTAGAAATAACCAAGGAGGATCTGGGAGCTTTAAACTTAAGAACCGAAGGAATATGAGCTTACACTTTGACTTCTTCTACAACTTTTGATTGGACTGAGATTAACCGAGTACTTAGAGGGATTAGACAAGTATTCCATTTGCTCAAGGTAAATACTCTACATCAAGATGCTAGAATCATCCAGCATGTTCTTAGAACTTCCATCATTCCAAAGCTGGTGATAGAATTAATATCACTCCTCTTGTTTCCACTGACACTTATCTGATCATTACTAGTCAACCCATTCACAAAGCCCAACTCATTCTTGACTACCTTTATGGGCTTTCTGAAATTGGTCATATATTCTATAAGAGAAAGAAGAACATTGCTCTAGGATACCTTATGGCTTATATTCTTGAGAAGAAGTATGAATTACTTCATTCTGATGTGTCTCATCTTAAAGAGCCTTTGTACTACAATGATGGTTCATTCCGAGCTATCTTCGCAAAATATGATGAAGGTGCTGCCACTGAAGGAGAGTAGAGAGGACTTGCACCTACGCCTAATGGTGGACCAAATCTTCATGAGTTGGTTCATCGCTTTGATCGTCTTGAGAGTCACCATGATCGACGCTTTGATAAAATTGAGACTCATCTACAGCAGCAGGATGCATAGTACAAACAGGACATGAGCTAGATTTGAGGTCTATTCGATGCTGTGAGCTCGAATATGGCTATGATGAGTAGCTGTTTTAATTTCTACAACAGCTACCTCCTCTAGATCAGGGCCCCTCTGAATGACTTAACTTCTTTTGTGCTATTCTTTGTCATTTCTAGTGATATGATATGTTGATATTTAAAGTTTTTATAACTATCTTATGTTTTTTTATGTTTGTTATTTTTATTTTAGTATTTTGAATTGATATCAAATGTACTTAGTTGTAATATCATTTACTTTGATATCAATAAAAGCCATCTTGTCTTATCTTAGTTGATTTTTATATTTTCTGAAAATGTTTGATAGCTTATATGATTTTCTTAAGATAAGTGATCTAACAAGTGGTTTATCTTGAAAAGCAATGAAAACTTCATATCATTATAAAATCTAATTTTTGATGAATTTAAATTACCTTATAACTTTATCAAGTTCAAGATATTATTATCATATTCTTTTTAGGCATACAAAATTTTAGTATTATTATTGCAATCATGATATTTTATTATTATTTATTTCTTTTTTCCATATTATTATCTTTGAACTTAGAAATATTTGAGCTTTTAGATTATTGATATTTGAAAGAACAACTTGATAATTTACAAAATATACAAAAGTACAAAAATTGAAAGAATGCACAATGGTTCACAACATTAAAAAGAAGCATAAAAGTGTGCCACAAATACTGAAAAAAAAAGATGCGCAAAGTCACCACAAGTATATGTTCTTTCCTCTATCTTATAATCTTCAATTTAAAATCAATCGAACGCTCAATTATAATTAATATTGAAATTTGACTTATATTAATTTTCATTTTATCAATCTTGAAATATTTTTTCTTATCAAATTGTCTAGACTGATTCATGACTTGATATTTTTACCTTGTTTTTGTTATATCTTAATTTAAGTGGTATGAATTTTTATTTTTATTTACTGAACTTTACTTTTATCATTGTTATCATAACTTCATCTCTTTTAGGATCAATTATCAAAGGTTTCTCATATGACTTATTACATTTCAGTTATTTGGTTCTTCCTCTCTTTTTACTATTGTCAAAAAGGGGAAGAAATATTATTTGTCTTATTTTATTCTTATCTTGATTCATTTTGTGTCTTGTGTATTTCTTATTTAATGTTTTTTGTTTTTTATTTTTCATTTCAGAATTGTTTTTTATGTGTTCATCATTGTGTGTGAAAAACTTTAAAATTAAAAAATTGATTTGTTCATAATACATATCCCTTATACTTATATGTTTATTTATTCATTTATTCAGAGGGAGTTTAGGAGAAACTTAGGATTTTCAAATTTACACAAATAATAATTATTTTTCCATCATAAAAAAGAGGGAGATTTTTTAGAGAGTTGCTACTTAGCTTTGCATGTTTTATATTCTTTTAACTTGCACATTTTTTATGATTTCAAATATTATTATTTTGATTATTATTTTCTCCTAACACATTTTGTAAGAATTATGTTTGCTCTAGTGTGTATTAATATTTTAGGAAAATCATACTCCATATTATTCAAGACTTCAAATCATGATCAACTAAGAATGTTCTATAAATTGAAGTCTATATTTTTCATTTTATTGAGTCTGAGAGAATGTAATTGTTGTTAAGATAGTTGCTATTTGCATTCTTTACATTTTTGCAACTTATGAAGTTTTGATGATTCCAAACATTATTGTTCAAATGTGTAGTTATCTCCTAATATTTTTTAGAAGAATTGTATTTGCTCTTGTGTGTACTAACATTTCAGGGAAAACGAACTCCAGATTACGATGACTTCAAATTGAATTCAGTATGAGATACTCTGTAATATTTGAAGCTTGTACTTTTCTTTGAAATAAAAATTGAAAGGGAGTGATTGTAACTTGAGTGAATAAAAATATACACACACACA
>NW_021319205.1:1855986-1871728 GCF_001605985.2 Dendrobium catenatum | reverse complement strand
ACTTTATATTTCAGTTTTAAAAACTCTGTGGTTGAAAAACATTTTTCTACAAAATTTAAAAGAAATTTTATTTCGGTTCAATAATTTTCTATAAGGGGATTTAAAATTTTTTAAACTACCAATTCACCCCCTCTTGGTAGCCTTGGGACATTCACTTAGGCTTAACAACCTAATTACTAGACTCAACAATTATAATTGAGTAACTTAGCACACATACACCAGGGGAGAGCTTTAAAATTAACATTTTTTAAAATTGATCGTACAGTTTGAACCATATTCATACGGGACGATCTAGTCAGTTATATTCCCAAACGAGCAATATAACAAACATAGAGGGCAAAATTTTGTTTCTAAGTATAGTTCATTAAGGCGATATTTATCGTTCATCCCCGGACAATGTTCTCTGGATGCATTCATTTGATTGATATTTATCATTCATCCCAGGATGATGCTCTCTGGATACATTCATTCGGATGATATTTATCTTTCGTCCTAGGATGATGCTCTCTGGATGTGTTCATCCAGACGATATTTATGATCCATCCCAGGATGATGGTCTCTGGATTTTCCAAAATAAACTATTCATCCATATGTTATTTATGGTTCATTCGAGGATGATCTTCTCTATTCTGGGAACTTAAAATTCATCTTGCTTTTTTGTACCAACAAACTTTGAGAATAACTATTTGTACCAGACGAACCATGTTCGTACGGGATAATGATCGGGTATAAAGGTAGTTCGTACTAGTTCACATTAAGTTCGTACATAATAGTTTTTAAAAAGTTCATTGGTACAAAAAAGCAGGACGAATTTTAAGTTTCTAGAATAGAGAAGATCGACCTAGGATGATCTATAAACAACGTCTAGACGAATAGTTCATTTTGGCAAATCTAGAGCCCATCATCCTGGGACGAACGATAAATATATTCTGGACGAACACATCCAGAGAGCATCATCCTGGGATGAATGATAAATATCGTTCTAAAAATTGCAACTAGAGAGCATCATCTTGGGACCAACGATAAATATCATTCGAACGAACGCATCTAGACAGCTTCGTTCGGAGATGAAAATTAAATATAGTTTGGACGAACTATACTTTGAAAAAAAAATTTTGCCCTCTCTGTTCGTTCCATTGCTCGTTCAAGAGTATAACTGACTAGAACTTCCCGTACAAACATGATTCGTATTGTATGATCAGTTTTAAAAATTATGAATTTTAAAGCTCTCCCCCGGTGTGTGTGTGCTAAGTTACTCAATTACAATCACATTCTCTCAAACTCAATAAAATGAAAAATATAGACTTTAATTTACAGAACATTCTAAGTTGATCTTGATTTGAAATCTTTAATAATCTGGAGTATAATTTTCCTGAAATGTTAGTACACACAAGAGCAAACATAATTCTTCCAAAATGTGTTAGGAGAAAATAATAATCAAAACAATAATATTTGGAATCATATAAAACATATAAATTGTAAGAATGTAAAACATATAAAGCTAAGTAGCAACTCTCTCAACAATCTCCCCCTTTTTGATGATGGCCAAATAATTATTATTTATGTAAATTTGAAAATCCTAAATTTCTCCTAAACTCTCCCTGAATAAATGAATAAATAAACAAGTAAGTATAAGGGGAATGTATTATGAACAAATCAATTTTTTAATTTTAAAGTTTTTCACACACAATGATGAACACATAAAAAATGACCTGAAACGAAAAACAAAAAATAAAAAACCTTAAATAAGAAATACATAAGACACAACATGAATCAAGACAAGAATAAAACAAGATAAATAATATTTTTAAATTGGATCGTACAGGATGATCATGGACTGTTAGAAATTGAAAATTGCAATGTTTGGATAGTTTTTCATGTCTTTCTATAAAAGGTCTAATTTAGACTGTCTTAAAATCTTTTTGTCACTTGGCCTTCATGAATGGTAAAGGGAGATTGAGGGAGAGAGTAAGACAGAGTGTTTGAAAGAGATCTCTTACTATAGGAGCATGAAGGGTTCACTTGGTTACTCAAGGGTAAGGATCTTTGTGTGTATTATGCATTTTCTTCACTTTTTTATCTTTTCCTTATAGATTTCTTGTGAGAAGATCTTTCAAGAAGATCTGGTTCTCTGCTGATACTCGAGGAGTCTGAATAGCCGAAGGTTCTCTTCCTACGCTTGGAGAGTGTGAACAGCGAAAGATACTCTGCCTACACATGGATTGTGTAAAATGATGACGATTCTCTGTCGCACCGGGTATGGTGGAAGAGAGTTTTTGTGAAGGCTTCTCCGCCTTGTTGTTGGGAAAAATGAGAGACACTAGTGGTAATAGTGTAATACCTTATGTGGGAGACTTTAGGAAGTGGATGTAGGTCGTGTTTGACCGAACCACTATAAATCTTGTGTCTTTTATTTTCTGCTACTTTTTATTTTTCTATTTTATCTGTGGTTAAAAAATTTCTTTTATAATTTAAAAACAATTTCATCAGTTTTACAAAATTAAAATAAGAGGAAATTTTTAAGTTATCAATTTCCCCCCCCCCCCCCTCTTGGTTAGCCATTAGGACATAAGCTTAGGTCTAACAACTTACCTCATAATTAATAATTTTCAACGAAATATATATTATACTGTACAATCTCTATATCATCCCGTACGATGTTATTCATTCGTATGTATGCACCTAGACAGTTATTCAGGAAGAATCATTTATTATAACTTATCGTACGTACGAACCCCTAGTTCATATGTACAAACCACATGTCATTCAATATGGGGGACGAACCTAACCATCATTAAAATGATCTTAAATAATTGATCATCCTGGACAAACTCCTATTCGTCTGTACGATCGTATGGTCAAAGCGCCTATATGAAAGGATGTCTCGTAACTTGCTTGATTTTGAAAAGTCATTTTCATTTCAAACGTATTCGTTCATACATATGAAATTTATTTTTATGCGTGCGAACCCGTTAATCATACTATACAAACCCATATTCGTACATACGAAAGGTTATTTTTCTTTAAATAGGATAGCTTTAGAATTCATTTTTAGTCTTCCAATCCTTCTCATCTTAGCAATGGCCAATTCTAGCAAGAGGGGTAGACTTATTAAGGGTTTATCTTCAAGGGGTGGAGACAACAACTTTTTATGTAGGGCTAGCGAGGAATCCTTTCTTAGATTTGGTTCTGCAAAAATTACACCCTCTAAAATCCTACTTCAAGAGGATACTCACTTTCAAGTGATGCCTCTTTTTGCTGCCAAGCAATTTACTTTTATCCTTACCTTGATTCATTCCTATAACAAAGAAACATTTCACTACTTTCTAGCAAACATGTCATTTAGAGAGGATGCGATTAGGATCAGATTTTTTATTTTTAAGAAGAGGGTAGAAATAACTAAGGATGATTTAGGAACCTTTTTGAACTTAAGGACTCAAGGAGTTTTAGCCCACACTTTAACTTCTACATCTGATTTTAACTGGATTGAAATAAATAAATTCATTAGAGGAATTGAATAAGTAAGACATTTGCCTAGGGTCTCTTCTTTAAACCAAAATGCAAGGGTCATTCAACATGTCCTTAGAACCTTTATTATTCCTAAAGCTGGTAACCGTATTAACATTACTCCTCTTCTATCCACTATTGCTTACCTTATCATGACTGGTCAATTTATAGATGACGCCAAACTTATTATTGATTATATTTATGACCTTTCTGAAATTGGACATGTTTCACATAAGATGAAGATGAACATTGCTTTAGGACAGCTAATGATCTATATCCTTGATAATAAGTACAATCTTGTACATCTTGATCCTCTACTTGAATTGCCTATTTACTTCACTGATGCTTCATTTCGAGCACTTTTTGGGAGAGATGATATAAGTGAGGATTTTGAAAGAGAAGGGGGAGCACCTACACCTGCGCCTACTCATGGACCTGACTTTCAGGAGATGGTCTAGTATTTTGACCAACTAGAGGTCATTTTAAATAGTGCTTTGATCAAATTCAGACTCATTTAAATCAGTAGGATGCGTAATACTAGTAGGAAATATGTTGGATTTAAGGTCAGCTCGACTCGGTAAACACCAATGTGGCTATGATGAATAGCTATCTTACTATCTTCAACCAGCCACCTCCACCAGATCAGGGCCCCTCTGATTTATAGATATATTTCTTGTGTGTAATCTTTGCCAGTCTTTAGATATGTGATGTGATGAATTTTATAGTTTCTATACTTGTGTTTGTTCAGTGTTTTTTGTACTTATCTTATTTTGATGTTGATATCAGTTATACTTTATTGTATCATTTCTTTTTAAAATTAATATCAATAAAAAATGTCTTATTTATTTAGTTATTTTTGTTCTCTATTTAAAATGTTTATTTGTCTATATGATAATCCTAACATAATTGATCTAAAAAGTGTTATAATATGAACAATAATACAAAAATTAATTTCTTTATGAAATCTATTTTTTCAAAAAATATAAGATAATTTATGACTCGATCAAGTTAAGGCTATCAATCTTATGTTCTTTTTAGGCATACGTAATTTCAATATTATTATTGCAATTTTGATGTCTTATTATTTTTTATTTCTCTTTTCAATATGAATATCTTTGTAGTTAGAGAAATTAGTGTTTTTAGATTAGTAATTTTGGAAAGATTAATTAAAAAAATGGAGAATTGTACAAATGTATAAAAATAAAAAAAATACGCAATGGTTAGTAAATTGAAAAGAGGCATAAAATTAGTCCAAATATAAAATGCACAAAGTGTGCCATAAATATTTGAAAAGACGCGCAATGTCGCCAAACAAGTATATTGAAAATGTTCTTTCCTCTATCATTTAATCTTCAATTTCAAATCAATCTAATGTTCAATTATATTTTGTATTGTAATTTGACTTTAATTAATCTTTATTTCACCACGTTTATAATAATTCTCCTTATCTAATTGTCTAGATTATTTCATGACCTTGATATATTTATCTTGTCTATGTTATATTTAATTTAAATGTTATGAATCTTTATTTTTCTCTAATGAACATCAATCTTATTATTATAAATTATAATTCATCTCTTTTAAGATCAATTATCAAAGATTTCTCTTATGACTTCTTAATTTTTTTTTTATTTTTTCTTCTTCCTTCTTTTTGTTGTTGTTAAAAAGAGGGAGAAATATTGTTTGTTTGATTGTTTGTATTTGATTTTTAATGTTTCTTAGGAGTTGTTTTAATTTCTATTTTTCTGATCGAAGTGTTTTTTTGTGATTGTTTGGAGTATTTTGTGGTTTTAATGAAAAATAAAAAAAATAAATTTGTACTTAATAGAAATTTCTTTATATTCACATGCTTATTCATTTAGGGGGAGTTAAGGAGCAATTTAGGATTTTCAATTTTATTCAAATAATAATTATTTTGCCATCATAAAAAAGGGGGAGATTATTGAGATAGTTGCTACTTAGTTTTGCATGTTTGATATTCTTGTAACTTAGATGTTTTTGATGATCCCAAATATTATTGATTTGATTATTATTTCTCCTAACATATTTTGGAAGAATTATTTTGCTCTTGTGTGTATTAACATTTCAGGGAAATCAAACTCTGGATTGTTGAAGACTTCAAATCAAGATCAATTTAGAGTTTATTATAATTGAAGTATGTACTTTCCATTTTATTGAGTCAAAGAGACTGTGATTGTAATTGAGTAACTAAGCACACACACACACACGCACAACGGGGGAGAGTTTAAAATTCATATTTTTTAAATTTATCATACTGTATTATATCACTTCGCACGGGATGATTTGGTCAGTTATTTTCCCCAATGAGCAGTTCAATGAACATAAATGAAAATATTTTTTCTAAGTATGGATCATATGGGACGACTCTAATTTTTGTACCAGGACGAACGCCTCTATTTTGTTCTCGCACAAAAATCGTGCGCGATGATCTTAATTTTCATATGGGGACGAACGCCTCTATTTTGTTCTCATACGAAGATCATATAGGATGATCTTAATTTTTGTACAGTGATGAATGCCTCTATTTTGATCCCATATGAAGATCATACGGGACGATCCTAGCTTTCGTACAGGGATGAACGCCTCTATTTTGTTCTAGAACAAAAAAAAAAAAATTTCTAAGTATGGATAGTATGGGACGATCCCTATTTCGTGCAAGGATGAACGTCTTAGGTATATTCTCGCTCATTTCATCCTGATGTTTCATATAGATGAAAATTGAAATTTTTTAACTATTCATCCGGGAAAAACTTAGTTCATACCGGACGATGATTGTGTACGAAATCATTTAGTATATATTTGCAACTAGTTTGTATGTATCAATATTTTTACTATTCATATGTACGAATATACGATCGTACAGTATGATCGTGTATGCTCTAAATTGAAAATTTCAGTTTTCTGGATGGGTTTTCGTGTCTTTCGTATAAAAGGTCCATTAAAGACTAACGTTAAAAATATTCGCTTTGTGATTTGTCAAGGGCAACTAAAGGAGAGAGTGTGAGAGAATGTTTGAGAGAGATTTCTTGCTAGTGGAGTGTGAAGGGTTCACAAGGTTACTCAAAGGTAAGGATCTCTATGTGATTTATATTTTTCACTCTTTCTCTTATCTTTCTAGATTGCTCGTAAGAAGATCTTTGAAGAAGATCCAATTCTCTACCGACACTTGGAGAGTGCAAACAGCTGACAGTTCTCTGCCGACACTTGGAGGGGGTGAAAGGATGACGGTTCTCTGCCAACACTTGAAGAGTGTGAACAGCCGAAGGTACTCTGCCTACACTTGAATGGGTGTGAAAGAATGACAATTCTCTACCAACACTTGGAGAGTGTGAACAGCCGAAGGTACTCTGACTACACTTGGTGGATGCGAAAGGATGAAGGTTCTCTTCCTACACTTGGAGGGTGTGAAAGGACGACGGTTCTCTGCCACACCGGGGATTGGTGGAAGAGAGTTTTATAAAGGCTTCAATGCCTTGCTATGGGGGCAAAAGGAGAGTCACTTTTGGTAATAGTGCAATACCTAAAGAGAGAGTCTTTAGAGAGTGGATGTAGGTCATGTTTTACCGAGCCACTATAAATCTTTATGTCGTTTAATTTTTCTACTGCTTACTTACTTGTTTAACCACTCACATAAATAAAGAAAATATTAAAACCACTTTCTGCTTCTTTGCTAACTCCTCTATTTCTTTTATAGTTTCTCTGTTAATGCAGGTTTCCATCATGGTATCAGAGCATTAATGCTTTATATAGCTCCTTCTCAACATGTCTAAATGTGAAGTCTCTAATGCCCAATCAACATCACAACTAACTTCTTCTCTAGTTCTCAACATCAATGGCAGAATTCACAATTCTGTCTCCTCTCAAATTGCTCATGTATGATATCAAGTAAATCGTTACCATCCAACTTAACAATGAGAATTATACCATTTGGAGATCTTTGATGCTCAAACTCTTCTCCACGAATGGGTATGAGGGATACCTCACGGGCACACAGCAGAAGCCACCCAAAACCAGTACAGACTACTGATTATGGAGACTTATTGATCACAATCTCATCTTCACACTATTCTCCATTGTCTCCCCCTCGATACTCCCATATATCCTAAATCTATTGTCTAATCATGAAATCTTGAAAACCCTTAAGAACCGGCTACAACCCAACAACTGTTTGAGAGTTATCCAACTCAAGAACGCTCTACATGACATCACCATGGGGGACAGCTCAATGCATCAATATCTCGCCCAAATCAAAGGGTTAGTCGATAACATCGCTATTGCTAGATCTTGAGTAGACACCGAAGATATCATCCACTATATCCTCAATGGATTGCTTGCATCCTACAACTCATTTTGCACTTCCATCAGAACCTGCCAAACCAGTATAAGTCTCGAGGTCCTTTACTCACTACTATGCAGTGATGAATTTAATATTAAAAAATTAGCTACTCAAGGATACCTAATTATCGAAAGATAATGTATCCTTCTATAATAGTGTCCATCCTAACCAAAGCAGAGGAAACTCTTCTTTCAACTCCCACCCAGGTCATGGTAGAGGAACCAGCAACCAAACCGCAAGCATTGTCAGCCCAACTGCACGTCCGTCAACCACGCCTAGACCAATTTTCCAAATATGCAATAAGCCCGGACACATCGCTGCATAATATTGGCTCATATGTAATCTAAACTACACACCCGCACCCCCTCGTGCCATGCTATGTCATGCATCATCCATCCCTAAAATTGAATGGGTAGTAGACAACGAAGCTTCATCTTACTTCACCACAGATGCTACTAATCTCCATCAACCACTTCCCTACCAAGGGTCGGACTCAATTTTTACTACAAATGGTAGCACGCTTCCCATCTAGCATACCGATGATAGCTTTCTTCCCTTACCATAATCTAATCGTAAGTTGTATATTCATAATCTCCTTCACATTCCCACCATATCTGATAATTCACTCTCTATTCATAATCTAACATCCGATAATAATTGTTCCATCTCTTTTTATTTGTCTGATTTTCAAATTCGCAACCTACAAGACAACTAGATCCTCCTCCGTGGTAGGAGACGAGATGGTCTCTACCCGCTATCCACAACCTTATCTAGCTCATGTCCTCAAGCTCTCAAGTCCAGTTTGACCTCCACCCAAGCTTGGCATGATCGACTAGACCATCCACATCAACTTATCTTACATACTCTAGATAAATTAGACTCTTCTATATGTATCTCTCCCACTTCTATAGTTTGAAAGTTTTGTAATATGGCTAAAAGCTATAAATTATCTTTTCCAAATAGTTCAATCAATGTCTCAACTCCATTTGTGTCAGTTCATACAGATGTTTGGGGCCTCGTTCCCATATCTTCACTTGTTGTTTTCACTATTATGTTATCTTTATAGATGACCACACCAAATTTTGCTAGCTATACTTAATGAACGCAAAGGAAGAAACTTTTTCTAAATTCCAACAATTCTCTAAGCTCATTCAAAATCAATTTCAAACAAAAATTAAAACAATTTGGTTCGACGGGGGTGGGGAATACACAAGCACCCAATTCAAATTATATCTCTCTACAAATGACATCCTTTAGAACAAAACAACCTTGCCGATCGCAAGCATCACCACCTCCTCGACACAACTCGCACACTTCTACCCGCTGCTCATTTACCCCATTATTTCTGGGCCGATGCAGTGCTCACCGCTAATTACCTCATTAATAGACTACCATTCCAATTACTTTACCACTCCCCACAATCCTACCACCATCTCCGCGTCTTTGGTTGCCAATGCTTCCCATGGATCCGACACCAAGCACCCAATAAGTTGTCACCACGGTCCCTTGAAAGTATCTTCATTGGGTATTCTCCTACTCACAAAGGGTACACATGCTTTGACCCTCTCACCAACAAAACATACATTTCTAGACATGTTGTATTCCACTAACACACATTCCTGTATCTCCCTATTCCCATAAATCTACCCACTTCATAGCCAAATACCTACACTTCCCCCCTCACTCTCCTCCCAACCTCAGCCATCTTACCTCCACCAATAAACTAAGAACCCCACACTACTCTCCCTGTCTCCCATTCAACACAGTCATGCTCCACTCCTCCAATTACAACATATCAACCAAACCCTCCCACCACTGATCTCAATTCCTCCTCATCCACCTCACCCAATCCCACTTTATTACCTCCACCTACACACCCAATGTTAACTCGCCTCAAATCTGGAATTTTCAAGACCAAACTTATCATCGACCTGCTAGCTACCAACATCACTCCTTTTACTCCAACCTCATTCTCTCAAGCCAACAAGAACCCCAACTGGCATGCTGCCATGACCGAAGAATTTTAAACCCTTCACTGACAAGGTACATGGTCTCTTATCCCTCCACCATCACATCATCTTATTCTGGGGTGTAAATGGACTAACCAGATCAAATTGAATTTGAATGGGCAAATTGATCGCTACAAAGCATGGCTTGTTGCCAGAGGCTTTGATCAGCAACTTGGCATCAACTACCATGAGCATTTAGCCCTGTGGCCAAGCGACCAACCATTCGAATATTACTAGCAATTACAAATCAACGCGCCTGTCAAGTCACTCAATTGGATGTCTCCAACACATTTCTCCACGGTGATCTTGAGGAAGATGTCTATATGTGCTAACCGCAGGGTTTTGTTGATATACAATTTCCTAACCACGTATGCAAGCTCTGCAAGGCCATCTACGACCTCAAGTAATCCTCAAGGCAGTGGTACCACAAGCTTACTTCTCATCTTCAAGAAGTAGGATTCCAATTTAGTAAGTCTGATCCTTCGCTTCTATTTTACAAAGTCGACACCATTCATATATACATACTTACATATGTCGACGACATGCTTGTTACTGGCAACAAACTCCAGTTCATACAAATCTCCTCACCAACCTTAAAACAACTTTCTCCCTTAAAGAACCTAGCCATGCCTCACTATTTTTAGGCATTCATATCACCTCAGTTCCCATAGGATACTTTCTTGACCAGCAACAATATGCCCAAGCCATCCTCCAAGCTAGTGAACTGCAAACCTTCTCCCACTCCTATTGCTCTCAAATGGCAGCCTCATACAGCTCCAGAACAACCATTTCATGACTCAACCTTCTACAGACAACTAGCCAGCTCACCCTAATATTTAACCATTATAAGACCGAACATTGCATTCGCTACCAACCAAATATGCCATCATATGCATGAACCTAAACCAAGCAAATTTCAGGCCTTGAAGAGACTTCTATGTTACATACAAGGTATCATCACCTACGGGCTTCCCCTGCTTCACAGCAACTTAGATCTCTCAACATACGTCGACACAGACTGGGCATCGGACAATACTGACCTAAAAATCCACTACAAACTTATGTACTTTTCTTGGCTCAAATCTGATTTCATGGTCAGAGAAAAAGAAAACCACAGTCACCAAGTCGTCTACCGAGGCTAAATACCACGTCTTAACAGCGGCCATCTCAGACATTCTCTGGCTTCGAATACTTCTCCATGAATCTGATGCCTCTTAAACTCATCCTACCAAAGTTTTCTACGATAATACCTATGCCATAGCGCTGGCTAAATCCCATATTCTATGCTCGCACCAAATATATCAAGATTGACTATCACTTTATTAGTCACCACATCAACAATAAGGAAATTGAGGTCCTACACATCAATTCTACAGCACAACCCGCCGATCTTTTGACAAAGCCTCTAGCTATAACTCGGTTCCAAGAACTCCGCACAAAACATACTCTCATTCCCAAGGATAATCAGTTTGTAGGGGGTTGATAGAATATATCATCTCCATATGCCCACTTCTCTGAGCAACCAACGGCAGCAGGCACTAGCTGCCTTTTGGAAAGATCCATCTAACGAATCACGTGGATGCTCTACTCCTCTATATATGTAAACACTAGCTGGATGAAAACGTCAATGAAGAAAGTATTAAAACCACTTTCCGCTTCTTTGCTAACTCCTCTGTTTCCTTTGTAGCTTCTCTGTTAATGCAGGTTTCCATCAAAAGGAGGCAAAAGCTCTGGATTTGCCCATCTTGCCATTAAAGGAATTCATAGAGCCAAAGATAGGCTTCTAAACCCATTACTCTAATTTTAATTATAGCAAGTTTATAAAAAATTAAGAATAAAAATACTTTTTCTTGTGTTATATAAGTTTTACCATGTAGTTTTTTATATTCCTTATTCCCTGAATTTTGGCTACTTGAAATTAAAGTTTTATCAGTTGATTTTCCTTACACAAATATTTGAACGTATTCTTGAATTAAGGATTTTTTGGTAAATGCATTAGTTATATAGTTTTCTTAAAATGGTCATGTAAATATTTTCATGAAGTAGAAATTGATAGGATTAAAGTTCAATGAGCATTATGTTTTATAAGGTATTTTTTCACTAGCAATTCATGCATTATCTCTGTATTGCGTTAATTTTTAATTTAATTACTATTGTATAGCATTTGCATTGTGCATAACATAACATTGGAGATTTTTTGATATATGAAAATGTGCACTATTTGATATGTTACAAGAGATCTATGTGTTATGTTATATCCCCATATGACTACTTTGGATGTGTGTGGGATTCTGTAATATTTACTGAAAGCAGGTGTGTGAGATCCTAGGTTATAATCATGTGGCACTTACCACATGGACTTTTTATATTCTTTAGTTTTTTTTATGACTATTTAAATTAATTTTGTGGTAGAAATTGCATGTTTTAATTGGGTTTTTTTTTTTGTACGTGCTTCTGCCATAATTTCGGTTAGGCTCTTCTAGATGAAAGTTCTTCTACTCGTAATTTAAAAATAAAATTATAAGAATAAATAACATTAAAAGATAATACTAAGAAAGTAAACCGGCGATCATCCTGGGTTGCATGCATATTATCATATTTAAATCATTATTTTATATACTTAATCGGTTTAGCATGGAGTTCATATAATCTAACTTATGAGGATGTGGTATTTAACCTAAGAAATCCTAGTCTTTAAAAATAAACTCTTAAGCCTTCTTTAAAAATTTCAAGATTTTATATTAATGATACTTCAACTAGCACCCTTTGAATAAATAAAAAATAAAAATTTAACTACAAAAGTTCTAGAACCATAATATTATTCATAAGCATGGGCCAATAGAAATTTCTATAGATGTTAGTCCTAAAATTCTAAGAACTTAAAAAATAGCCAAACCATCTTTCATAAAGTCTAGATAGCATGGATTTTAAGATGATTTTTTGGATTAGCTATCTTTCCAATCTAGACAAATGTTAGTCCATAAATTCATACACTCCACTTAAAATAATTTTAAGTTGCTACTATATAGTGCACAACTAAGATCTAGGTTCTAATGAAGACCTCAAAACATAAGTCCTTACCCTCCGAGGAATGTAATACCAAATATCTAATAAAATTTCAACTCAATTATAAAATCTTCTCTTAAAAATATTAAAGCTTAAAATAAGATAGATTGGAGTGCTTCTAAGAGGCCCCAAAAATTTAAAGTGCTCCATATTATTCATTCCTTTGGCTTCTATAAATGATTCTTCCAAATTGAACCAATCTCTTTTGAAAATTTATTACCCCTTAAAAACTTATATTAATCATTAAAATCTAAGAAAATATTTTCCACTACTTTAATTGAGAGTATTGTTAATATATTTAATTCTCTTAAGATGTTATTAACCATAGAGGCTTGCCTTTTCGGTGAACTAGCAACTCCAGACTAAAATAAATCCTATCTTATTTTCATAAGATATGAAAAAAATCTATGAGAATGTAGATGATTCAAAATCTCAAATTTTTTATTCAAATCACTTGAGAGAATATTATTTTCATTTTTTGAAGTAATATGATATTATTGTTGTTGTATTTGATAATAGAAATAGAGAATTTTCAAAACCCACTTTCATCTTTAAATAATTTTTTAGAATGAACTTTTTATCTTTTGAGATAGCATGTTATTCTTTTATTTATATTTGAATATGAAATTGAATGATTTCTAAAAGCTATTTTTCTATTTGAATACGTTATAGAATTAGTATTTTATTCTCAATGTCATACTCAATCACATGAATAGGTATACCCCAAATCTACATGGACTTTAAACTATAATTTTATTTTCCCATGCCTGGGAGAAAGTGGTCGGGATTAGATAGCTATATCCATATCTTTTTTTAAATATTATGTAATGGAATTTCTAGGATGAAACTTTATATAAGGAGAGGAGGATGTAATATTTCTCTTAAAAAATTTAGGTAATTTTTTTAATGTGATTTTAAGTTGAGTTAATTGATAATTAAGAGGTTTAACATACTTAATGAACCTATGTGAAAGTTGGAATGTAATTTGGGGAACTAGAACTTAATTTGGTCATAAAATATTCTTTGGGAGAATTGCGACATCGAGGGGAAAGCACTGTGGTGTTGAGCTCTCTAGAGAAATTTATTTTGAATGTGTAGATCAACACTAGGTGGCACCACCATGCTATCCATTTCAAAAGATTCTAGGGGAATCCAAAAGATTTAATTAAGTGTTGTGGAACTAAGGAGATAAAGTTGCGGCATTAGATCAAATAAAGGTTTTTATATAATTAAATATCTAAATCAATTTGCCAAACTCCCTCACTGAGCCACCTTGCCGGAGAAGGAAGGAGGAGAAGAGAAGAGGAAAAGAGGAGAGGGAACAAAGAAGAGTGGTTTCAAAGGCCAAGGCTCTAGATTTTCCTGTCACACCAATTAGGGATTTCATAGAGCATAAGGTATGCATTATAAACCCTATCTCCGATTTAAATTCTAGTTAGTTTATAAAAGTTAAGAATGTACAAAAATAAATTTTTCTTAATTTTTATGAAGTTTTCACCACATAGCTTTTAATATTTGTGCATTTTGGCTATATGAAATTGAAGTTTTATCTGTTTGCTTTCGCTACATGAATTTTTGCTTGAATTGAGTTTTTGTAAAAAATGTAGTAGTTATATAAAAGTATTAAAATATTCATGTGAATGTTCCCATGAAGTCAAAAATTTAAAGGGGTAAAATTCAGTGAATATTATATTTATAAGTAATTTGGGTTTTGTTTCTAGTAATTCATGCATTATCTAAGCATTGTATTAGATTTCTAACTCAATTACTATTGTATGGCATTTTCCTAGTACATAACATGGCATTAAATATATTATGATATGTCAAAAACTGCACTCTCTAATTTATTATAAGACCCCTATTTGTTCTATTCTTGCCTCATCTTCCTGAAATGGATGTGAGAGGGATTATGCCCCCACTTGCTAAAAAATAGGCGTGGAAGGTTATGTGGCATAATCATATTTTGATTCTGGCCGCACTTCCAAGATGTAGATGTTGAAGATTAAAGAGAGACATAAGTAGAAGTGGAGTTATAAGCAGACATCAAGACATGTGCATTATATTCATTGTATTACATATGTTAATACTCTGATGAATTGAGTTTAACTAATACTCTAAATTAAGTATTATTAAAATCATAATTTCTATATTAATTCTGATGAAAACTCAAGGAGGAGAACATCTAAGAATAAGTGTTTTGCACTATGTACTAGAAAACTCTAAGAAGCTGGCTATGTAAGTATAAGTGCTAAACATTAAATCAATTATGCCTAGAAACCCTTGTAATAAATAATTTTCTAACACATTAATTTCTCTGGTAAGTCTTTATATTTTCTTTAATCAATTATTGTTTATTATTTGAATTGGATAATGAGATCTAAGATTGGTAAGAGAGGAAGTTTGTTGAGTAGTTGTGCTCATTCTATTTTGTCTATGATTCAAGAAAGGGTAAAGGCTTGGCATAGTAGAAAGTGTTGAAGTAAAATTTTATGTTTGAGTTTGAGGTATTATTTTAATAATCCATTTTTTTTATTGTAATGTACAGGCATTTAAAAGTTGATTGGATTATTTTATTTTATTTTTTGATGATATGAAGTTGTTTATATTTTATTTTATAGATTTTGGATTTTGGTAGTTGTAGTTGCCTTTGATTAATGGATGACCTAATTAATGATATGTTTAAGTGATCCAATCATTTCATTAGATCCTAGGGCATTGGTGGGAAAATTTGTGTCACCACGCAGATTTTGATTTCTCTTATTTTGTAATTTAATACTACATTGAGAATAAAGTACAATCTTGA
>NW_021319205.1:1811773-1855886 GCF_001605985.2 Dendrobium catenatum | reverse complement strand
CTTTCCATTTGGGATATCCCAGACCGATGAATCAAGATGTTCGTGAGAAGACAAGAAATGGACGACGAGAAGATCCCAAATCTCAAAGTCACTTGAGTCCTAGGTTTAAAACCCGGGTTGTTGTCAGTGGTGCCCGCCACTTTACTTTCAGCAGACCTGTGTTTGTAATAAGAAAGGCAACTTTGCCTATTGACTTTCAATTTGAATATTATTTAATTGATTTGATTAATGTTTGAATGTTGATTGCGAATATAGGATTGCCTGTTTTTGTAGTTTTTTGGCGATTCTTGCATGTCGATTTGATTTAGACCTGGAAACCGATCGTAGGCTCTTAAGGACTCATATAAAACTTTTCTACTTAAATCAAATAAAAAATTTTAAGCCAACATAGAAATTCTAACGTTTTTAAGAAGTAAGCCCGGGACGCCTGGGAGTTCTCATTTCAAAATCCTTCATTCAAAATTCAAGCATTCAATCGAGTCAATCAGCATGCATTGCTTAGTAACAAATTTATGAGTCAAATCTTTTAATCCAATTGTTAGCTTAAGATCAAACACCCAACATAAGTCTAAGGGGCCAATTAGGATCTGCTCTAGATGTCGGCCCAACTTCTCAAACTTTTCTATAAAAACATCCTATCACTCTTTCATAAAAAGACCAGATTCATTTATTTAAATCGATTAGTGGTTTAGCTGGCTCCCCAATCCAGGCCGGGGTAAGTCCAGATTTGCACTGCCATTAGCTAGGTTCGGGGTATTTTTTTTCAGTACCCAATTTAGACTTAGGTTCTGAGGCTGAGTTCGGGCTATAAGACCTCACCTCTGGAATTGAATCCCAAATTTCTAATAAATTGATCATCAAACTTAAATTCTTTCAATCAAATTCAAGCCCAACACTTAGGATAGACTGAGGTGTTTTCTGAAGTAATTCAGATCCCAAAATACCTCTACCCTTCTTCCTTTGATTCCAAAAAATACGTCTTCAATTTTGATCCAATCCCACTTGAACTTCCAACCCTTAATCTCCTTTGACATCCAGCCCTTGAAAATCTTAAATGAAATTTACACCGCTATTTTAATCGATATAGTATCGTAGGAAATTCTAATTTTTCTACGAATGTAATTAACTACGAGGGCTTGACGCTCGTAGGAGATTAGAATCCCAGACCTGATTTTTAAAATCAATTTTTTAAAACCTTTAATAATTATCTTGGAAAAAAAATACACGATTCATTATCGTTATATCCAAATGATTGATAATAAGTGTATATCTCTTCTTTGGAGAGATTATCATTCTATTATCCTGATTTTGATTATAAAATTAGATGATCATTTTATTCAAATAGAATAGTTCCACAATTGATTAAATTCCATTTTGATCCTCCGGGGTCAAATGTGATTCTCCCTTTGAGTGACTTAGATAATCCGGATAAAATTAGAATTCTGAAATTTGAACCCATTAGAGGACGATATGATCGTCTTTCGAGGCGATATATTGTTCATAATGACATGTTCAATTTCAAAATTCAAATTTTAATATTCCGAAGAAAATTAATACTTTTTCAAAACAACTTATCATTTTTTTTAATCAAACAATGGTCTGTTGACAAAATTAGTAAGCATTGACAGTGGTTGAGATATCATACTCAAGTGATAATGGTTGAGATACAATATTGAAGCAACATCAATCACATGTGCATTTTTAGTGTCTAACATCAAGTGCAGCACCATATTTAATTTAAATTTACCAAGTTGCCTAAAATTTTAACTTATGTCTCCATGTCATGTGAAAATAAGGGTTCTTAAAATTTTTCACATATATTTTAATAATTTTAGCAAAATTTCAATGCAATCAATCGGTTTGTCCGTGTTAATTCTCTCAATGATTCCCATTCTTTCAAAAAATGGTGCCTTAAGGAATGCATAATTAAGAGATGTTGGGATTATTGGATCTCAAATTTTAATTAAGCACATAAATTTGAATATTGTTTAAACCCCCAAATTAATGTCATAAAATTCTTTCAATAATTCAACTTCATGATTTGGGCGCGTCTAAAGTCGAATTGGAACTACTTTTTGATGTCATTGAGACTTTCAAATCGTTTATAAATTTACTAAAATTGAGCTCATTAATTCTAAATTTATTTTCAAAAATTTTTAATTATAAAGTATAGCATATGATTTATATTTTTTGAGATTCGTTTTATATTTATATAATCAGATTCATGTTCAATTTAAATACATCATCAAAATTTCAATATATATATATATATATATATATATATTATAATACAAGCAGCAGCAGTTGGGCCTTGAAGCTTTATTTATTGTAGGGTATTATTTCTTCTTCTGTGCGCAGCAGTGTACTGCGTATGAAGGTACTGCTGCCTTGAGAATTAATGAATAGACTCCTGTTTTTGTAAGTCCTACACTACAGAAATTTCATGTAGTAGACGAGGACAGTTTACTTCCCGCTAGTATTTCTTACACCTCAAACACAGGACTTCTCAATATGTTATTCTTTCACATTTTTTGTCAGATGGACATAGAATCTCAATTATAGCTTGCTGTTGTAATGATGTAAGAAGGTTGTCTTGTGAATTTGGCTATTAAAAAAGTTAAGAGAGCACGAGCAGCTCTTATTCAGCCATTTTTATCTGTATTTGACTGAAGATTCATTTGTTAATTTGAGTAGCCTATATTATTATGCTAGGCTTCGATTTCATCCCAATATGACCGGTGATGAATTTCATGTGTAAGGAATCCTTTCTTGCGGAATGGCTACTCATTCGAATTAAGCTCTCCTGATCTTGTTGAAAAAATATATCATTTTATCTTTCATAAATTGAGGAGATTGAGCATTCTCATAATCGCAGGATTTGGCTACTCGATGCATTTTTTATTTTATCCATCATAAAAAAAAAAAAGTGAGCAAGTGCTACATTATATTGACTCACAATATATGAAATTGGTCAAATAACTTCACTATTTTTTTTTTTCTTTAGAATATGCTCAAAAATTCATTTTAGACAACATTGCTCCCAATAAGGAATAACATTTTGATGTTAAAACTCTTTTAAGTTAATTTTCCCTAGTGCAAACAACCTTTTAAACTTGTGTTTTGACTTTGAATCAAACATTTTAACTCGTGATTCGCCACTATGACTCGAAGGGTTGTTCAAACCCTCTCCATTGAATCTTGTTCAAACCCTTATCATTTGAATCGTATTTGAGCCCTCAACATTCGAATGGTGTAACCCTCATCATTCAAATTATAGTATAATCGTTTTAATTGCATCTTTTCATTGCAAACTCAAATATGTGTAGTAAATCCCCTTGGTGCCTTCCCCAACAAACTCCATCTTGAACATCTCCTTTCACTCAAATGCCATTGATCTCATCGATATCGTCCCGAGCGAGCTTCCTCATACATTGTTAGTCTCATTAATGCCTTCCACATTCTTCAAGCAAAAGATGAATTGTAATACCCCAAGATCTAATGGAGGAATTGACCTTACATTACCTATAGAGCTCTTAAACCCCAATTATTCTTTTTTATATACAAGCTATCTAATCATCCAAAAATACGATAAAAAAATGCTATAAGAATATACAAACTTTTCTTCAAACTTTCAAACATCCAATGATTCAAAACAATATCTCAGAAAAGAACAATTTCAATAAAATACCTAAATAAATTTTGTACTAACAAAATGGTGAATGCACCTTACAGATCAAAAGCTCCAATTCTCTGTCAAAATCAACCTACTCAGCAAGGTTCTTCCCTTTTTCTGAAATATTTTAAACAATACCATGCGTATAAAGCATAGTAAGCCAATATATCTCTATAATAGAGTACAAATTCACAACTTATAATCAAAATAAATAGACAAAAAATAATTTATTTTTTTAGTCTAATTTATAACATAGCATGATTTATACTTTGTTAAACATATTAACGATATAAGTTAAACTTACATGCTAATATAAAGATGCAAAATTGCACATAAACTAATGCCTGCTTATAACTCTCCTTTACCACCTCCCATCTACCTTGGGTAATTGTAGAGTAGAGTATTTCTATCACAAAGCCCATTCATATGTCAGAATAGAATAGATTAGTATATAATTTACATTAGGCCCAAGCAAAGAATTCATAGTGAACTTTCTTTTACATAATAGAGCTCTAGAATGATATGAAATGCATAATGATACATGAGCAGTGCTTAACTAAGTAATTAAAATAAAGTGTTTAAGTCTTCTTATTTTAAAAAGAAATCCCAAAATTTAGACTCAAATATTCAATATTATTACTAAAGTTATAGAAACTATTTAAAATGTCAATTTAACTAAAAAGAGTTTTAGAAGTAGCACATTTATTCAAAATTTTAAATTTGTACAAAACAAACCAATCGATGAAATTTTGTGTTCTTATAGTCAACTTGTTTATAATAGAGTATAGAGTGATATACTAAAAGTTACACAATGAAATTATTTTCAAACCCAAGAAAACATTTTTTAAGCATATCTTTTATAAAAAACATCAAAATTTATATTAGAATTAGAATGCAGGTTGCCTACATTGAGCTTGACAATTTCAACAACTAGCTAAATGGACAATTTCTAAGTTTTAGAATCATAAACCTTTTTTCCTTCTTTCTCTCTCCTTTCTATAAGATTAGAATATGGGTTTGTCGTTACTAGTGCCCGACCACTTTAATCTATGTATTTTTTGGGTTGTAATAAACAGGCATTTTTCCTATGAACATTTATTTAATTGATTTAAAATTTTAATGTATTGTATTTAATATGATTTCATACAGGGTTGCCTATTTTTCTTAGTTTTTTTGGCAATTTGCATGCGGTTTTTATTCTAGCCTAGATATGCAAAGGCTCATGAGGCCACATATAAAACCTGTTCTACTTAAATTTTATTAAAATTTTTAAGATAACATAAAAACTCTTTCAATCTAAGAAGTAAGACCTAGACCATTGGGAGTTAGCATAAGCATATTATTTACTTCTCTTGCTTGATTAACACCACCCTACCTGGGGGTTCTTATAGACCACTTGGGTTTTAAGGGTTAAGATCTGTCAAAGGGATGTTATGCAATCTATAGGGAAAAAATATTTTTAAACCTTTTTAAAAATTGCTTCATCTACCCTTTATGCATTCAATCGAGTCGAACATCATGCATTACATTAGAAACTAATCAAATGAGTCTAAAATTTTAATTGCATTTTTTTTCAGACATTTTCACCCCACATAAGTCAGGGGAAAAATTATGATTCGCTATAGACGTCGGTCTCAATTCTCAAAAACTTTAATTACAACGTCCCTATCACCCTTTCATAATAATGACCGAACTCTTGAATTTTAAATCAACTAGGAGGATAACTAGCTCCATAATCGAGGCTGGGGTAAGTCTAGCTTTTGCATTGCATTAGCTAGGTATGCATGGGTTATTGTGGTCTAATGCCCAATTTTTATTTAAAATCTTAGGCAGATTTTGAATCATATGACCACAACCTTCAATAATATAATCCCAAATTTCTAATAATATGATCAGCTCAAACTAAAAAGAATTTTCTCAATCCAAAACTTAAAGCCTAATACTTATATTAGGTTGCGATACTTCTAAATTATTTTTGAATCCTAGTGTGTCTCCTACCCCTCCACCATTGAGTTTGAAAATAAGTGTTCAAAATTCAATCCAATCCATTTTAAAAGTCCAAATTCATCTCCTTTAACATCACACTAAGAAAATCTATGAACAAAATTTCAGCCGTTATTTTAATCAATAGTATTCATAGGAGACCAAGGTCTCCTATGATGTAATTAACTATGAGGGATTGAACTTGTGGTAGATTTAAAGCCCAAATATACTTTTCAAAATAAATTTTCAAAAATCAAATTAATTGTCTTTGGGGAAAATCAAAATCAACGATGTTTGTTATCATCATATTCAAACAATCATTAATGAATGATATTTTCTCCCTTTGGGAGATATATCATTTATTGTTAAAACTTTGAATATGAGAATAATAATAATTCATCTAGATTATCATAGCTATATATTCAATCGAACTTTACTTTTGTCCTTTTGGGCCATATGCAACTCTTTCTTAAATTTGGCTAGGATATTCAATATGGGATTTATAATTCTAAATCTAGAGCCCATTTTGAATTTTTATTTCTATTTTGAAATTTTATTTCTCTCTTGAGGTGGTATATCTTTTCTGATGGGGTGTTCAATTTAAGAATAAAAATTCAAAGTCAATTTAAAATTTCTCAAAGAAGATTAAACTTTTTAAAACCTTCTTTTAAATTCAACCCAAATAGGCACCTTCAAGCTTCAAGAGTTCATTAACAAGTGATTTATCTATTTTAGTGTGCCTCCATAGGGAACACATATTATATTTGAGAAGAAAAAGGTTGGTATAATATGCATATGCATTGACTAAAGGGTGTTCAACAAAGTCATTATCAACAACAAGTATCCTCTATCATGGATTGATAATGCATTTTGATCAACTTGAAAGATCACTTATATTTTCAAAGATTGGTCTACAATCCAAATATTATTAAGTGAAGGTAAGAGAGTTCAATGTGATTAAGAAAACTACTATGCTCTTATTACTTTACTTAGCATAATGATTTATTATACAATATCAATCTATTTCTATGTATTTTAAAAATATTAAAAAAATATATTTGGAAATTTATATTAGTGTGGCTTGCTATGTAGCTCATTATGGTTTCACATTATATTTTAAGGATCTAGGAAAGGGAAGGAGCATATTGATTGGAAGTTCAAGATCTGATCAAAGTTGATAGATATTTCTTTTGTTAATTTTGGTACATGCATTGTTAGTTTATTTTTTAGTTTTGTATTTTTATTTGTAATCATGTAATATAGTTTGGATACATTTTGATGTTAAGAAATAAAAGGAACCTCATGGATAAGTTTTTTAATAATAATTTAAATGTTTATAGCAGTTTTGTAGTTTATAACTTAATTTAATGTTTAAATTGGTTTCGGTGGAATTTTTTAAAATAGGTTTTGAAAATAATTAGTTTTCCTTAGAAATTTAAAATCAATGTTTAGATTCAAATTTTAAGACCGAACATCCCATTAGAAAAGTCATATCACTTCAAAAAGTGGAAATAAAATTATAAAATGGGTTTCAAATCTATAATTACAAATCTTACCTTGAATATCATATCCAGATCTGAGATAGAATCACATATGACCTCGAAAGGTCAAAATGGAGTTCAATCTAATTTCTAACTATAATAATCTAAGTAGATTATCATTGATCTCATTCCCAAAACCTTGTGAACAAATGACATAACTCCCTTAAGGAAGGGGATATCATTGCTTAATAATTGTTCGGGCATGATGATAACTATCATCGTTAGTTAAAGTTTTCCAAAGAATACTGATTTGAGTCTTAAAAATTTCTCTTGGGAAATTTGAGATCAAGTCTAGATTTCAATTCTGAAATCAAATAGACCATTAGAGATGATATACCATATTAAGTCTAGATTTTAATTCTAAAATCAAATAGCCCACTAGAGATGATATACTGTCTCGAAAGATGGAGGTAAAATCTCCTAACAGGTTCAGATCCAGAATTATAAATTTTCTCTAGTATATCATAGCCTTATTTAAGGGAGAATCACATATGACCCCAATAGGATAAAGATGGGGTTCAATCTAAAATCAGACCACGATAATCAAGAGGAGAAAATTATTAGTTTCATATTTGAATTGATGTTAACACTTGATAAATCTCTTTAAAGAAAGAGAATGACATCCGTTAGCCATCATTTGATTATGATGATGACAATCATTATGAATTTTATTTCCAAAGAGAATTATCAACTAAGTTTTTAAAATAAATATTGAAAATCGATGCAGGTTTTAAAATCTCCTACGATCACAAGCCCTCGTAGTTAATTACATCGTAGGAAAATGAGATTTCCTATGAAAACTCTCAATTAGAATAGTGGTAAAATTTTGTTAACAGATTTCTAAGAGTGATACCAAAAATTTTGGAATTTCAAAACAAAATGAATTAGGATTGAACACTTATTTTCAGAACAAGGGAAAAAGAGTAGGGGACACTTTGAGATTTTGGAACAATCCAGAAGTGTCTCAGCCTAACCTAAGTATTGGGCTTTAAGTTTTGAATTGGAAGATAATTTAGTTTGAGTTGAGCATTTTGTTATAAATTTAGGACCGCTCGAAATACCTTAGATAAATTAGACAAAGCTTTAGACAAAATGGGTGAAAGGGTGGTCGGAAGATCATCGTCGGCAAGCTTCCAACAGCTGGGTTTCGCTTGGAGAGTGAGAATGAGGGTCTAGAGACTCTTGTGGGAAAGGCTATAAGCTTATTCGGATACTCATCTTCCTTTTATAGTGGGAGGAGTCTTTAATTGTATTTTGTCCGAAGAAGAAAAAAGAGGTGGTAAAAGTTTGTTTTTTCCCAAGGACCTCAAGACATGAATTTGTTTATGAACAATTGTGATTTCCATGATATTAGAATAATTGGTCATAAATTTTCTTGGTTCAATAATAAGAAAGGTGGAGCATGGGTCTTTGAGAGATTGGATCGTTATCTTCTTAATTTAGTTGCTTTATCAGCTATTTAACCAGCGGTAGTTCGTCACCTAGCCATAGTAGCATCTAACCACTATCCAATCATGTTAAAAATTTGTACTTTGGGTTTTTAGAAGAACAAACAGTTGAAGTATGAATAAATCTGGGCTTTCTTTCTAGCCTCTACTACAATAGTAGCTAATTCTTGGTGGAAATTAACTAAAGGAGATGATGTACATGTTCTAAATTTTAAGTTAAAAAGAGTATTGAAGGCATTATTCTATTGGAGTAAAGTGAAGCATTTGAATCTTAACACTCCAAAAGATCATTTAAAGAAAGAAATTCTTGAGCTACAAGAAGAAGAGGCTATTCAAGGTAGCTTATCATATCATAAAATCTATTTGTTGAAATCTAAGGTGGTAGAGCTCAACTCTACTTTCGGGCGGGTTAATTACTGGTGGAGAAAAAGGACAAAAGTCAAGTGGCTAAAAGAAAGTGATTCAAATTCTAAGTATTTCCATTCTTTGGCTTTAGCTTGACAAAACAGTAATCATATAAATTACATTAAAGATAGCAAAGGCATATTGATAGAGGATAAAAAAAATAGAAGAAACTTTTTATGAGTATTTTAAAGACAAATGGAGAGATAGGAGATGAGTACTTAGAGGATGATAAACTTTTAATCATGTTCTGAATGATGGAGATTGAAGCTTTCTTTTGTCTGATTTTACTATGGAGGAGCTTGATTCAGTAGTTCATCGATTTGAAGGAAATATTTCCCCAGGTTTGGATGGTCTCTCTTACTCCTTTATTAAATGGTATTGGCTTATCATTAAAAAGGATATTTGGAAGGCTATCAGTTTCTTTTTTACTTTCGATGTAATGTGTGAAGAGTGGAAAGAAACTTTTGTGGTCCTTATTCCTAAAATGAAGAATCATTTGAATCCCTTCAATTATAGACCAATAAGCCTTTGCACATCCATATACAAAATTGTAGCAAGGATGTTGTTGAACATGTTAGTCCTTTTCATTCCTAAAATTGTCTTAGAAAATCAAGCGGCCTTTGTTAGAGGACATTTTTTATCTAAAAATATCTTGCTTACTCAAGAGATAATCAATAAGTTTAGATTTTCTAAAGCAAAAAAAGGAATGATGGCTATTATAGTTCATATGGAACGGGCATATGACAGTATGGGTTGGAATACTTTGAAGCAAGTGTTAGAGCATTTTGGATTCCCTTGGAAATTCTCTATTTTTTTTATTATAATGTGTGGTTGATCCTAAGTATTTCATTTTGATCAATGGTACTAATTCTAAATGGATTCAGACGAAGTGTGGATTTAGGCAAGGGTGTCCCTTATCACCTTATTTATTCATTATGTTCTTGCAATTGTTAACGGAAGCTTTTGTTCAAAGGGGTTCAAAGATTGGTATCAAAGTTGCTCCTAAGTTAGAGATAGTTTCTCATTTCCAATATGCTGATGATATCATCATTTTCTCTGAGGCTAATCGTAGGAGTGTGAAGAAAATTATGAAGATTATGAAGGGCTATAGTAACTGGATGGGCCAAAGAGTAAATGTGTAGAAATCATCAATTCTTTTTGGGAATTCAATTGGAAGAAGAAAGTATATTTCTCTTTCAAAACTTTTGGGATTTATAGTAGTCAACGAATAGATTTATCTTGGAGTAAAAATGGATTTGAGAAGGCTGACTATTTTGGACTTTCAAAGCATGCTAGAAAAGGCTTATGGCAAGTTAAATACATGGGGAAACATGTTTTTATCTTTGTTAGGTAAGCTTTTACTTATTAAGTCGTCTCTCTTATCTCTTCTTATTTTCCTTTCAACACATTCAATTATCCCAATGGGAGTGTTGAAAAAGTTGGATAAATTGAGTAGGGGCTTTCTTTAAATAAACAAGATATGAGTAAGGGTCTTCACTATGTTGATTGGGAAACTTTATGTAAACCAAAAGGCTGGGTGGTCAAGGAGTGCTATCAACATCTAAAAAAATAGGCCCTTTGAGGGCTAAATTTTCTTGGAGTCTTGTATCTAGACCTCTTACTATGCTCAACAGGATTTTAATTGCAAAATATGGGAAAGATATTTGGAATTCAGAAAATAGAAGTGGAGCATTTTCTACTTGGAAGACTATAATCAATGGAGCAAATTTTCTTCAACAGATAGTGAGATGGAAAATTTTGGATGGTAGAAGTATTAACACCATTAAAGATATCTAGATTTTAGACAAGAGCATAGAACGGTGGCCCACCTTTATTGCTGATGTAAAAGAGGAATTCAAATGTCTTATGTATTTTATTCTAGATGGATGCTGGAATGTCTCGAAACTACAGCAGGTTTTTGAAAAAGTACTGGTGGAATTAATTCTTTTTGTTCATATTCATCTTGATTTACAATGTGATCAAATGGAGATAATGTTTAAGTGTTCAGGAAAATCTTTATCTACTTTGATTTCTGATAACAAAAATAGTAGTGCTGTTGATGAAAGGAATTGGAAATGGTTGATAAATTTGAAATTAAGACCAAGGGTGGAGCTATTTTGGTGGAGAACAAATCTGAAAGAAATTCCCTCAAATGATTTTTTATGTATAGAAGGCTTATTAACTATAATGGATGTCTGAGAGGTTGTATAGCAATAGAGAATTCTGAACATATTGTTGTTCGTTGTTCTTTTCTTCATAAAGTGATACAGTTGATTAATAAATGGGGATTTAAACTCCTTGTTTTCTCTAATTTGGAAAATTGCTATAAGGAGTTGGCTGTTATGTCAATATCTAATCCTTTCTTGGGGAACCTGTATTGCTCAGCTTTGTTCTTCTTTTGGAAAACTAGAAAAAAGCTTGTACATTGTAAGATAGAGGATAGTATTAATGTTATAGTAGCAAATTCTATCAGTTTTGCAACTGCATCGTTTAGCTTTAATCTAATTTCGGACAACTGGGATTCCAATAATCTAAGGCTGTATACTTTCTTTTGGCATCTCCCTCCAACTGAATGGATTAAGCTTAATGTTGATGCTTCTCTTCTCTTGGGAACTCTTATAATGCAACAGACATAGCTGGCATGATCAGAGATTGTAAAGGTAGATTTTTGTTTGCCTTTGGATTTAAATGTTGTATTGGGATTGCTCGATTTTGGAACTAAATGTGATTCTATCCTTGAGGAAGGTAATTCAAGAATGGATGTATGAGGTGAAAGGAATCATAATTGAAGGTGATAATTTCAATGTAATGAAGATTGTTCAAAGTGTGATGAAAAATGAAGTTATTAAAGACGGAGGATTCAAGCAAGATGATTTTTTCTTTCTTAAAAATTTTAATCAAGTGATCATTCATTTTGTGAATAGGGATTGTAATAAGTTAGCGGACTGTTGTGCTAACTATGCATGTTCTTTTGATTTTGTTTGGGATAGTTTTGATTGCAATAAGGTTCCTCCTTACTTTTTTATGTTGTTAAAGGAGGAATGTGAAAGGAGATTTTTTACTTAGGTTCTTTTATTTTGCTTTCTTATAATAAAATTGCTCTAAGCATTTCTTCAAAAAAAAAAAAAAAAAAAAGATTGTGAACACTTTAAATTTTTCTAGAAATTTTATATCTCGTGCTAGAATTTATATAATTTTTTCAAATAAAAAACAATTTGAATTATAATAAATAATGTTGTAGTATAATTAAAGTGCTAAAAAAGTGTTATACATGATCTTTTGATAATTTGGTTATTTTAAAAAAAGTGCTTTTTTTTTTTTTGCTTTGTAGGTTTTTTTGTTACCTACCATAATAGAAAACTAAACAATTATGAAATATGCTCAATTATATTTTAATTGTTGTAAATTGATTAAATATGTATTTATATGATTGAATTAGGTAATATTGCACAATTTTGATATGAAAATATTTACTAGGAGATATAAGGGGTCAAAATCCTTTAAGATTATAAATGAACTAGGAATTTGGTGTCTATAAGGCATGTTCTGGTGCCTGTAAGCCATTTTTTGGTTCCTACAAGGATTTTCTAGTGTTATATACAGAAAGAAAGTTATAAGGAGCCAAAGTCCTTTGAGTTTCTATTTAGGAGTGAGAATTATGAAATGAATTGCTCTATGAAATGAAATTCAATTTATTTATCTTCTCAATATTATTATTTAAATCATTGGATAATTGATATGCTCTTATTACTTTTCTTAGCACAATGATTTTAAACTGCACTGAAATATTTTAAAATGCTCTAAAAATATTTAGCAAAATTAAATAATTTGAATTTTAGATCAATATTTGTGGTCTGTTGAGTTATGTAGTTCTTTATGGTTTTGCATTGTATTTTTCAAGAATGTGCTTATTGATTAGCAATTTTAGAGTTGATAGGCATTTCTTTTGTTGATTTTCATATAGTCGGGTCTAATTTATTATTAAGTTCTATAAGTTTTATATTTATAACCATGTACTATATTATAAATACATTTTAATTTTTGTGGATGAAAGGAATCTTATGCTTGAGTTTATTTATAGTACTTTAGAAGTTCAATTCTATAGTATATAATTTATTTTGAAGTTTAAATTGGAAGAAGAAATTTTAAGTATTTCCAAAAATATATCTTGGGATTTGTCTATCATAGCCCAACATGATAAAACCTTTCTTGGTCGAGCAAGGTTGTGACACGAGCTCTAAGATCAAATATATATTGAAACATTGAAAAATTCTGCTTTTGCTTATAATTAAGTTATTTTGCAAGTATTCATCTTTTTCTTTAATTAATTACTTTTAAATAATCGGATTGGATATTGATACCTATGAGGTTAAAGGAGGGAGTTTGTTAAGTTGGTTAAGCTTACCTTATTTTTCTTTAATGTTTCATGTAAAGGAAATAGTTTGTTGAAGTAGATTAAGTCTAGAGGAGGATTGTTTAAGCTTGGTGGATAAGGTATTGAATTTGTAATCCAATTTTACTATTTTGAATTCTAGAAATTTTTGAACATGGATGTTGTACTTATGTTTATATGAAATGAAAAGAGATTAAAATGCATTTATATTTTGGAAATAATATTCTCTTTTGTTATTTATTATTCCTGAATGGATTAATTTGTTATAAGTTTATGTATGTCCAATTCTTCCATTAGTTCTTAGGTCATCATATGGTCCACGACCACCCCCACAACATTATGATCCTTCTTTGATTAGGGAACACCCAAAGAAAATTCTATTTTAATCTCCTGCCATTTCCACTTTAGAATGTACAATGGTTGCAACAATTTGCTTGGTCTCTAATGTTTAGTTTTTCCAATTTAACATGATTTCCACTTAGATACAAAATCTGACATACTATATTTCATCTTAGGCCACAAAAATTACAACTTCAAGGCTCTATAAATTTTACCACTGTCTCGACGAATAAAGTATCTAGAATAGTTGGATTCCAACATAATATATTTCCTCAAACCTCCACTACCTGGGACCCATAGTCTACTACAACATTTTACTACCACATCATTTTTTTGTACTCCTCATCTATCTTCTAGGTTTCTTTAATCATCTCTTATAATGAAGGCTAAATTATAATCTCACAAACAACTCTAATTGGCCCATCAAATGGACACTCTATTTCTAACTCAAATCTCTCTATCTCTTGAATTAATGCTTACTTAGAAGAAATCAAATTGTCAGCTAATCCCACTAATCTTTTACTCAAAGCATCATTAACCATATATGCTCTACCTATATGGTAAATGATATTCAAATCATAATTCTTAATCAAATCTAACCACATTCTCTTCCTTAGATTCAACTCCTTTTAAATAAAAATATATTTCAAACTCTAATGGTCAGCATAAATTTCACATTTAATATCTTACAAATAATGCATCCAGATCTTCAATAAAAAAATAATAGTTGCCAACTCTAGATCGTGAGCTAGATAATTCTTCTCAAGTCACTCCAACTACTTGGAAGCATATGCCACAACCTTCCTATTCTACAGTATACATTTTGAATCCTTTTGTCTCGAATAATTTTTTTAATATGGGGGCTGACACCAAACACTCCTTCAATTTTTGAAAGTGCGCCTCATATTTTGGGGTCTAGTCAAATGACATGATTTTATGAGTCATCTTTGTTAGAGAGATTAATATCTATGAAAATCCTCTAACAAACGTTCTATAATATCCATCAATGCAAAAAAAAAGGACTTTAGTCAAAAATCTACATCTCAGCTAATCCACCACAACGTGCACCTTCCAGCAGATCAAATAAATCATCTATCCTTGGAAATAGATATTTATTCACTGTTAACTTATTCAGCTTTCAATAATTGATACATATAAATAATGATCCTTCCTTTCTCATAAATAGCATAGGAACTCCTCATGATAATAAACTCGGCCTAATAAATTATCTATATAATAGCTCCTATAACTAAACCTTTAATTTTTGTAACTCTCTGAGCGCCATTTTATAATAAATCTTTACTATAGGAGTTGTAACTGACACCGCCTCAATATAGAATTCTACCTCCTTTTCTAAACTTAACCTAGACAATTATTGTGAAAAAAACCTTTTGGAATTCTCTTACTCTTGGAACATTTTCAAAAATCCTCAATAGATTTATTCAAAAATCTTATATATTCTAGAATTATAGCATTCCCCTTACTCCAAGTCTTATACATTTTAAATATAGAAATAAGAGAAGAAAATACACTTCTGGCACCTTAAAAGTAAAATACCTCTCTGTCCACACATAAATTCACCCCATTTTTACTACAATTTATTTGTTCTTGGTATTTTCTCAACCAATACATTCACACTATTATATCATGGGTAATATTATCAATTCTAATGCTAATTTTTGAATAAAAATCTAAATCGCGAACACAAACTTTATTTGCAAGCATCAAATCCCCATCGATAGCAGAATAAGTAACTCGTAAGATAATTTAGTTGGAACTACACTTGAATGATTCATAACATGCTCATATAAAAAGGAATGACAAGTACAAGAACTCAAAAACATAGTCCATACATGTCACCACATCTAGAGCATCCTTTACCTTGTGCTAAGTAAAATTATAAACCCTAAGCTACACTAGATGAGCACAACTAACTTCCATAGACTTCCTTTACATTCATGATCTCTATCCACTAAATATACTCTCACTTCAAAATGTCAATCCCCCACTAACAGATCTAGATGGAGCTATAACTAATGGTTTCATATTACTCCCTTACTTTAAGATCTACCCTCAAATACATTCTAGGGACAATGAGCAACATTATGACAAGACTAGCCACTACAACAATACTAACCTACATAATAGTAGCTTCTACGAACATGCCTTCTACCATAGTATACATAAATCAAAACATTACTAGATAGTCGTCAAATGACATGACTTTCTAACTCAACTTTACCAAAGAGATTATATAATCTATGAAAATCCTTTGATAAGCTTCCTATAATATTCTACCATGCCCAAACAACCATGAACTTTAGTCTAAAATATATATCTCATCGAATCTACCATAGCTTGAACCTTCTAACTAATCAAATAAATCATCTATCCTAATAAATAGAAACTTTTTTTTCATCGTGACTTTATTTAACACACAATTTTGATGCACATATATACTGATCCTTCCTTTTCATGAATAATATATGAACTCCCCATGATGGTCCATTCAGCCTGATAAATCATTAATCCAACAGCTCCTAAAACTAAACCTTCAATTTTTGTAACTCTCAGTGACATTCTATAAGGAGTCTTCACTATAGGAGTTATACCTGACACCACCACAACATAGAACTCTACCTCCTTTTCTAGAGATAACTCAAATAACTCTTAAGAAATTAACATTTGGGAATTCTCTAACTACATGAACATTTTCTATACCCTCAACAGAATTAGTCAAATATATTATATTGGCTAAAATATGGCACTCCCCTTTCTCCAATTCTTGTCCAATTAAAATATAGAAATAAGATAAGATAAAGCACTTCTTAGCATCTTGAAAGTATTGTATATTTCCATCCACACATAAATTCACCCACTTTTTACTACAATCTATTTATGCTAGGTACTTGCTCAACCAATCCATTCCCACTAAAATAACAAATTCCTTCAGAGTTAATATAAAATTTCTAATGCTAAATTTTTTATAAAAATGTCAATCTCTCAAATAAACAGTATTAGCAAGCATCAAATCTCTAGTCAACAGCATAACAAGTAATTAAGGGGATAACATAAAGGGCACTACACTTAAATTATTCTAACATTCTCAAATACAAATGAATGGCTAGTATGATTAGTAATAAAATAAAAATAGAATTACATAAGGTTGCTAAATATGTATTCCATACCTATTACTTTGTCTAGATCCACATTTACCTCTTGCTAAGATAAATAATAAACTTTAGGCTGTACTAGAGGAGCACTACTAACGCCCATAGACTTCCTCTACATTCGTGAAAACCAACAACTAAATTGGATCTCACTTCATGTTATCCATCCTCGTTAACATCTCAAATTGGAGCTAATGTCTTTTGCAGCCTCTAAATCCCACTAGCCTAAGATCTACCCTCTAATACATTCAAGGGACACTGAGACACCTTACCACAAAACTAGCCACTACAAAACTACTAACCTACATAGGAAGCACCTACCAGAATGCCTCCTACCATAGTATCCACAAATTAAAACACACATATATATATATATATATATTTGTGTGTGTGTGTGTGTGTGTACTATACTAATAAAACTTGTAGATCCTTCCTTCTTACATTCTCCACCACCAAACATTGTCTTCTTCACATTGATTCTACCTTTAGAAGGCTCCCCCCTTCGCCAAAAAAGAAATCCTACTTTTATCCTATCTTTGCTGAGTGGGAATCAAATAATTCTCCACTACTTTGGCTCACTCCACCAACTCAAAAATAGTTTTTGTATGAAATGGTTTTAGTTGATGCATCAAATTGTTCCTTAGCCCTCTCAAAAAGTGATAACACTTCTCTTTTTGAGGACTAACTAATTGAAGGATGTACCTGGGATGGGATGTGAACTCTTCTTCATACAACATTATAGACATCCTTCCCGAAACTAACCATTATGACATTTGTTGTCTTTTATATGGTGGTAGAAAAAAAAATATAAGTCTTTATAAACTCTTTTTAAGAAATCTCAGTATTTTCCTTAACCTGAAATTTTTGAGTTTTCTAGCCTACCACGAATGCTCAACTTTTCTATTTAAAAGAAACAACACCAAAGACACTTTCTTTCTCTCAAGACAATGCATGAAATTAAATGATTTATCCAACCACATCAACCAATCTTCTATAACTTGAGGTTTTAAAGCTCCTTAAAAATGTTGAGGCTTTAATTTCAAGAATAACTACAAAGGATGGTCTATCTCATCTCCCCTCATATCTGATATTCTTCTTAAGTCTTCTCTCATTAGTTATACTACTGGCTTAGTGAATTATAAGATCAAATTTTGTGTTAGTGTAGTGATAGGATTATGAGATGCTTCACATATAGAGCTCAATCCATTAATTGCTTCTAGGTCTTTCATGTCCATTTATACTAACACTTTTAACTATTTGATATAAATAGGGTTTAATAATAAATTTAAAAACATACACTTTTGTGGGCTCAAAAAATTCTCCCCCAGCCTCTCCACGACTCCTTTCCTTTCTTCAGGTCACAAAATAAGAGCTTGAATGAGCAAGTTCTGAGGCAAATTTTTAAAAGGCGGGTTATGTTTTAAATAAGATAATACCTAGATATTTTAACCTCATTTTGCAATGACTTTATTATTTGAGTTCAAGTTTCATATGGGTGCAATCCCCTATAGTTCATTACCACTCCCGAAAATGAGAGAGAACTTTTGATTAAGGCTAGTTATAAAACAAATATATAGTATCCAATGTATAGTAGTAGTACAATTTAGGTATTTGGAAATTTGATATTTAAATTATAATTTTTCCACCATGCACTTGAAATAGATGATTGGGGAAATGATGATGAACTCGATCAAGATCACATGGTTCCATCAACCTTGATCATCATGGTCCCTAACTAGTCTACATATTTAGAGGAGGTAATTGACTCAACCTAACAGAAGGACCCTTATTGGTTTCCATAGGTTTCTTCATCCAAGGGTTCCTTATAGACCCGACGTATTTATCTAAGAGGACAAATTTGAATCCACCTTAGCTAATAGAGGATTTTGTGCCCTATTGATCATATCCTATTAATTCATTACTCAATAATTTAACACCATTAGGGAATATATGGGTTTTGGCAATGGCCATAATATAATGGCTCCCTTTTATAGTAAAACCACCAGTTAAAGTGTCTCGGTTATAACTATTTAGATGTGGTGCTATTTGGCGATGAATCTATCACTTAGTGGACTCGTTTCATATCCTTACTAGAAATAGATGGATTGAAAATGAATCATAGTGATATTCTCAACCAGATATTTACTTTTTATGAGCTGGAGTGTATTTTCAAATTACCTTATCCACCTTATTAAACTTTTTTGGAAGATAGATGGGTTTTACTTTAAGAATTTAATGATATATTTTATTTTAAATGTCTAAATTTTTGGGTATTTTTTAGATTTTATATTTTATATTTTCATGGGCATTTATGATTTTGGAAGGCATTTTAAATATTAAGGGTCCCCTCCAATTGAGATTTTTTGTCAATACAGTCATCATATGGGTTTTCATAGGCACTTAAATTTAGTCGGTTGAACCTTGTCAACTTTTTAATAGATGATTGAGTTCATTATAAGATTTATGTTTTAATTCATGAGTTTTTATTGTTATAGACCTTAAAGGTCAAATATGAATATATAAAATAAATATCTAGGTTGATGCCACAACTGTGTATTTGTTTGATAGTTTGAGCCATGTCAACTCCTTTCTATTACATAGAAGGATAGGGCTAGAACATAGGTTCATTTCTTTGGGCTTGATCAACATCTTTTGATGTCACATGTGCGCATACGACACGCTCATTGAGGCCCATGTGGGTATATGATATTGAATGCATATTGCAAGATGTGTTTATGTCGTAGTCATGCGCATGCATCATAACGGGTGTACATGATATATTTGCATGTTAAAATACTCGTGTATGTACTTTTATATTTAGGTATATATATGTATGTTGGTATTTTACATTTGCATGTTGCTTAATTATGCCTACATGATATGTTGGTATGCAGTGCAATAGCTTAATGCATGATCATAGTGCATAATGTATTTGGATGACATTTTGTATATTGCAATGTATGTATGCTCTACATACCTTTTAGAATATTTAAAAAATGTGTATGCATGTTACTAATACATTAATGCATGTTTTAATGCATGAGGAAGGGTATTTTTGTAATATTTAAATATGATGAATCGTGCAAATAAGACAATTTGAATGATGCACGATGTTCTATTTTGAAGCCTATGGATTCCTTCTATCTGCTTACAAGCATGCTGTAGATTTAATAACGTGGCATTGTAGTTTATTTATTTCCCATCAACAATGTTATTTTTTCTCATCATCTCATGTTGCTTGCAAGAGATATGCATATTTTCCTTTCATTGGATGATCGTTAAATGTGAGCAGGCTGTGGTGTAAATAATGATTCATCTATTATTCCTTGTGGATGAAGCGTTATGTACATCATGAGTCTTCTAGCACTGTAGGTGGTTGCGTTCACTACAGGCTTATTGCCTTTGTCTATACATAGTATGTCGCATTTGCCTTTGTCGGTACATAGATCCATGTGGTTATCAACCAATTAGCCCACATGTTAGATACAATATGTAATTAGTCATATTGAGTATTCTATAATTGTTGAAGCTCTTTAAATTCTATAAAAAAAGAGTGAAGAAGTATATTTAGATTTTTTCTTCAAGGTTGCTTGTTAGTAAATTTAAGTGTTATTTCTGATTAAATTTAGACCCAATAATCTATATCCATATACTATTATAAGTTTATAACCAAAAAAGTAACCTTAAATATGCTGGGTAATGCATGCTTTATGTCATGTGAGACTTACGGATATTATATTGAGAAAGTACAAAAACTTTTAATACATAATAGAAAAAAAAACATCAATCAATCAAAAATTGTCAATGCATTTCACAGTTATTAATTTGATCTGTGTTTATTTTGTCAGAATTTCCCAAAAAAAAAATTAATTTTGTCAGAAGTTGTCAAAATGGAATAAGATATTTAAATCTTTACTGATGTCTTTGATCTTGGAGGGTAGTTCAAACATCTCCAGTCATTATCCCTGTGCTTGGAAGTCGGTCAATACTCCCAAAGCATGAAAGATAATGCAGATTAAGGTTTTTTTTAGGATGATTTATTTATTTATTTTTTAAATACTTTTTTTTAGTACAGAAGTTAAATTTTTGTATTTCAAATCAATTTAAAAAAACAGTAAAAAAAAATCATCTCAAATTAAACCTAAGTAGCTTGAACAGTATCACCTGACATAGGTTCATTTCTTTGGGCCTGATCAACATCTTTTGATGTCACATGTGCGCATACGACACGCTCATTGAGGCCCATGTGGGTATATGATATTGAAAGCATATTGCAAGATGTGTTTATGTCGTAGTCATGCGCATGCATCATAACGGGTGTACATGATATATTTGCATGTTAAAATACTCGTGTATATACTTTTATATTTTGGTATATATATGTATGTTGGTATTTTACGTTTGCATGTTGCTTAATTATGCCTACATGATATGTTGGTATGCAGTGCAATAGCTTAATGCATGATCATAGTGCATAATGTATTTGGATGACATTTTGTATATTGCAATGTATGTATGCTCTACATACCTTCTAGAATATTTAAAAAATGTGTATGCTTGTTACTAATACATTAATGCATGTTTTAATGCATGAGGAAGGGTATTTTTGTAATATTTAAATATGATGAATCGTGTAAATGAGACCATTTGAATGATGCACGATGTTCTATTTTGAAGCCTATTGATTCCTTCTATCTGCTTACATGCATGTTGTAGATTCAATGGCTTGGCATTGTAGTTTATTTATTGCCCATCAACAATGTTATTTTTTCTCATCAGCTGATGTTGCTTGCAAGAGATGCATATTTTCCTTTCATTGGATGGTTGTTGAATGTGAGCAGGCTGTTGTGTAAATAATGATTCATCTATTATTCCTTGTGGATAAAGCGTTATGTACATCATGAGTCTTCTAGCACTATAGGTGGTTTTGTTTACTACAGGCTTATTGCCTTTGTCGGTACATAGTATGTCGCATTTTCCTTTGTCGGTACATAGACCATGTGGTTATCAACCAATCAGCCTATGTTAGATACAATATGTAATTAGTCATATTGAGTATTCTATAATTGTTGAAGTTCTTTAAATTCTATAAATAAAGACTGAAGAAGTATATTTAGATTTTTTTCTTCAAGGTTGCTTGTTAATAAATTTAAGTGTTATTTCTGATTAAATTTAGACCCAATAATCTATATCCATATACTATTATAACCAAAAAAGTACTCTTAAATATGATGGGTAATGCATGCTTTATGTCATGTGAGACTTACGGATATTATATTGTGAAAGTACAAACTTTTAATACATAATAGAAAAAACATCAATCAATCAAAAATTGTCAATGCTTTTGACAGTTATTAATTTGATCTGTGTTTATTTTGTCAGAAGTAGTCAAAATGGAATAAAATATTTAAATCTTTACTGGTGTCTTTGATCTTGGAGGGTAGTTCAAACATGTCCATTCTCCAGTTATTATCCCTGTGCTTGGAAGTCGGTCAATACCCCCCAAAGCATGAAAGATAATGTAGATTAAGGTTTTTTTTAGGATGATTTATTTATTTATTTTTAAAATAATTTTTTTAGTACAAAAGTTAAATTTTTGTATTTCAAAACAATTTTGAAAAACAGTAAAAAAAGTCATCCCAAATTAAACCTAAGTAGCTTGAACAGTATCACCTGATCATGCTTCTGCTACATTTCTTATTTCTTCCAATTTTCTTTTGTATCTCGTTTGATTTTAGCCCTAACAGTCAAATGCTGATGTACTGAAATAGCTTAAGGAGTTTTGGTAATGCTTATCTTGACCAATTGAAGTTTGATATTACATTCTGTCATTCGAAAAATAGAGCAGTTCAATATCTTTTGGTGCAAGCTTTTAAAATGTTACCAAGCAGTAAATCTTGATAGCTAGCTCACAGCTGTACAGCTTTTAGTATAATGCATTCCTCTGATTGCAGCATGGACAATCTGCAAGCATTGCTAAAAGACAAAAGGTTTTCCTTGAGTAGATCTTTTTTTTTTTGTAAAACCTCATTGGTTCTGCAAGGGCCATGTGTCAGCTTTTTATCAGTTCTACTTCCATTCCTCACATACAAACATTTTAGAAAAAGGTTTTGTATGCAACTTTTAGAAGTAAAATATTCGGCAAATTTTTAATTTTATTATATTTTAAGAAGTAATTAAGTGATTAGATGCATTTAAAATTTATTTTAAAATAAATATAATCGCTCATTGAACTGGGGACTTCGACCTGAATCAGCTGCTGACTAGGCTAGCCATTAGAACACCCTAAAACAAATAAATAAAAAATAAAGAAATTAGTGTAAGTCGCACAATAGATTGGGCACTTATACTAATTTTTTTTTATTTTCAAAATGGCCCATTTAACGTGCAAGTTAAAGTTATCATTAATTTTTTAAAAAATATAAATTTATTTTATTATATTATGTGGCGGATTTTTTTTTTTTTTTTGACATTTAGGTCATTTAAGGCAAACTCACCCACAAAACTCTAGGTCATTTAAAGCAAACTCATGCACACAACTCATACACAAAGTCTAGAAATCCAAAACGTCTTAGTTGAAAGTCTAAACTCTCAACCAACAGGTCAAGATGAGCTGTACAGTGGATAGTTGGCTATCATGATAGTTGAGCACCTTAGATAACGTAAATTATATTTTTACTTACATAACATATCTCATAGAACATGTATATAAGAAATTAATTAAGAGAATACGCATGCGTACACAAATGAAAAAGCATTGCATTATTGTCTTAGGTCTAACGTTTCTTCTTCGCCCTACATGGAATGACATCTTTATCAGGCGCGTAGTGTTGTGGCGCTTGTTTGTTGGGAGAAGTTCAGTTTTTTTAAAAAACATTTAACATACATAGATGGGCGACTTAGGCTTGCCACCTCAGCTGCTTGTTGTCCATCTAGTTTGCATTGACTTGTCAAAAAATATGTATAGTCACCCGTTCAATGTGCGACTATGTCTAGTTTTAAATTAAATTATAAAAGTACTTAATCACATAATTAGTTCTTAACTGGTACTTAGTTTATAAAAAAACATTTATCATACATAGACGGGTGACGTAGGCTTGCCACCTCAGCTGCTTGCTGTTGATCTAGTTGGCATTGACTTGTCAAAAAATATGTTTAGTCACCTGTTCAATGTGCGACTGTGGCTAGTTTTAAATTAAATTTTAAACGTACTTAATCACATAATTAGTTCTTAAATGATAATTAGTTTAAAATTTTGTCCTAAAATGTAAGAGGTCTTAATTTTATAAGTACAAAAATATAATCCATTTAGATATATTAATTGAGAGTTTAGGCTATCAAGCATGAGATCCTGAATTTGAAACTTGTTTATATATTATGACTATTTTTTGCATTAATTCGCTCAAAAGTCTAAAAAAAATTTTAAAGAAAAATATTTCTTTAACTAAATGATATAAATATAAATACAGTAATTCAAAAATTCTAGAAAAATGCCTAACTTTAATTTTCGCTTCTAAACTTGAGAGTTTGTATTGAGATTAAGGTTTCATTTGGGACAACTTTGTTATTGTTTTCTAAAATAATTATTTAGTACAATTTTTTTTAACTAGCAATTTTTATACTGAAAATTTATTTTAGAAAATAGTAAGAAAACTATCACAAATAAAACCTAAATTTATAAGATTTGAATTTATAAATTTAAATGAAAATTGACTGTGGTCAACACAATATTTCAAGCAAGGCCCTCTCAAATTGTTTCTATAATTGATCTGATATACTCATATACACATCAACTTGGTGTGAAATTTATGAGATCTATTGGAGATATTCTTCTCAATATTTTATTTTTCAGTTAATATTTTATTTTGCTAAAATTTGATGGTTCCAAAATGATTGCAGAACTTATTATCCGTCTCTCTCTCTATATGTTCATAGCTACTTTCAAAAGAGTTATATTTCCATGCAAGCACCACACATCAAAAATCCAAGCACTGATGAATCAAAAGAGGCGTTTTTAAAGGCACACATACTTACTAGCTTGTTGTGCCAACCCACTAGATTATTATTTAAGGTTTCCTAGCACTACTAAACTTTTAGACTTTTTTCTTTTTGTGATATTAAAGTCAATAAAGATAAATTCCTATACATAATATATGCATAAGTTTTAAATTCAGAATATTTTAATTGATAGTCAAAGCTCTTAAACAACAGATCAAGAGTTGTGTAAGTTTTAGGTTTTCGTAATGCTCATTTTAAGCTTTTGTAGTAGTTTAAATTTGCTCAATGATATTTAGGATTTATTTGAGACGGTTTTCTTAATGCTTCTTAAAAAATTTTTTATAGTACAAAAAATTTAACTTTTATATTAAAAAGCTATTTCAAGAGCTGTAATAAAGTCGTCCCAAACAAAATCTAATCAGTATGCATTGTCATTCATCTAATAAGCACAGTTTTTAGCCGAAAATAAGTTGACAGAATAATATTTTCTATAAGAATGCCAAGAACATTGATGAATAATTCCCCATACGCTAATTGCTTTATAAGATAGAAATCATGCAATGGAGCAAACACCTCAAGACATCACAAGCACCTCATCATATCCTGCAAAAACAGAGAACAAACACATGCTCAGAGAAAAAAAAAAAATAAAAACCAATTTCTTAAATCAGTGTATTGCTATAATTTTCAAATAACAAAGTCCCCGAAAAAATCAAATAAATTCACAGTTAAAATTAAATGCTGATGCAAGTGCTTATGTGAACTTATATTAAATAAAATAAAATTAGACATTTAAATAATGGACGTTGACTTGATGTGTAAGAAAAAAAAAGTTTAAATGAGAATAACTTTACCTAATTTGACCTAATATTTTAACTTGTAGTATGAGATAAAAAAACATTCCTTGCAGTTTTATGATAGTTATGTTTAACATAATAAAAAATCATCAAGTAACTATTATAATTGAAGAATACATACTTACATGAAAACATGTGGGCCATCTTCTCTTTGATTCATGCCTGCGGCTTGGGAGCTTGCCCATAAGCTGAGAATGGGTGCAGACAATTCCTTGAGGAGTGATGAACGCTCTGCGAGGCACCGGAGGTGACCAGATGCTGCTTTTCTCGTAGTCGAAGTCGAATTCAGAGAGGTCGGAGAATTTTATGAGGAGTTGGTCGGAGACCTGCCTCGGCACCATTTGAACTCTCGCCGGAGAACTTGAGGATGATGTAGATGATAAAGTAGTTGGATCGGTGATCTTAGAGCTGGACATCACATGAACTGCTATAGAGAGAGAGAGAGAGAGAGATGGTTTTGTAGAGAAATGAGAATGAGGAGCCTGGGTTTATGGAATGGAATGGTAATGGGGAGAGATATTTTCCCTTATAATGAGAGATATTTTCCCTTATAATGGTAATGGGCAGAAAGATAAGTACTGAAGAATGAAAGACCTTTTTTAAAATTAGAAATTTGGTTTTTTAATAAAAAAATTATCATTAATGATATTTACTCTGCTATTATTTCATTTTAATTACAGATGTTTAGTTTTAATTTTAAGTATTTTATCTTTTTCTTACACAAAATATATATTAATTTTTGACATAATTTCTTTTCTGAAGAGAGAGAGAGGGTGAGATTATTGGTACTGCGGGTGTCCAATAATGGTGAAGGTTTGGAACATGGGAGTCATCATGATGAGGTTATATTTGCTATAGTGAAGGTGACGTTGGTTTTTGCTTTGTTTTGGGGAGAGATGGATCCAAGGCAGCGCTAATGACCACGTGCAGGATCCTCTCACAATTTAAGCTTTTCTAAGACATTACAACTAAAAAAAATAGGGTGTGCACATTATTATTTTTGTTTTGTGATTTTTAAATCATAGAAAGAATAATGCAATATAGTCTATGAAAGAAATATTCAAAATAATACAAGTAGATGCAAAAATCATTATTGAAAAATGTTACTTGCATCTAAAAAATTATATAAATTGTGTTTATCATAAAGAGTGTGGCGAAGCAGCAGAGTCGAATATGTGGAGTAAGCGATTAGGGCAGAAAAATAAGAAGAAATAAGTAAAGTTTTAACAGCGATTAAAACTGCTATTTATACATCCTTATAGTAGTAGTTTTAAAACCATTGTTATTATTAGTTGTTGAAACGTTAGTGTTTTTATAGTGAATTAGAGGTGTCAATTGTTGATCCAATATGAATCTGACTCGAAAAATCTACGATTGGATTGACCAATTTAATAAACAGGTCAGACTCGGTTAGACTCGTGAACCTACTTTTGACCCAAAAATAACTTGTATTATATTTTTTATAAATTTTATTTTCCATGTGTGTATAATCAAATAATTTATTTATCAAATATCTTATAATTATAGTTAATAAGTTATTTAGAAAGATCAAACAAAACGACTTAACAAGTAGGTTTTGGGTCAGTTGAGTTGCTAGTGGGAGAGTTCGTGTTGGTGTTTTAACATGTTTATTAAATTGATCAAGTTCAGGTTGATTTGGTTTGGGTCGAATCAATTTCGAGCCAGACATGAACCCGATCCATCAACCCATTTTGACGCCTCTATCAACAATAACAACAAGTCTTCACTCACTCTATACTTTTTTCACTTTCCTAGTAAGTTGTGTCCATACTAACACATTCCATTCCATTATTATTATATATATTTAATTCATTCTTGTCCCTGAGAATGTAAACTCCACTCATGCTTAGAATAATCCATGATACACCACAAGATAGAATTCTTAATGCTCTATATTGATTTAAGTAGATATAGGTTTCATTTAGGAAGACTCTTTTATTACTTCTTAAAATAGTTTTTTAGTATAAAAAATAAAATTTTATTCTAGAAAGCTATTTTAAGAAGCAGTAAGAAAGCCGCCCCAAATGAAGCCATAATTTGAGATCCCTTTTATGATGAGTCTTTCTTCACTTGAAGTGCTTATGTATTGCTTACCATAGCATAATGTTTACAAAACTAGAGCTTCCCATGCTTTTCCTTTCCAAATAGACCCTTATTGCATAACTCAATCAGTCACTTCTCATTTATAAGTTCTAACCTTTGGTGTCATTGCATACCATCTTCAACATACAATTTGTTTTGACAATGTTTGATTCACTTATTATTAATTTTTTTCTTAGAGATGCTACGCGGGTCGATAAGTGAATTCGAGTTCGAACCTAATCCTTCTATATAGATCAATAGGAGTAGATAGGTTCAAATCATTAGACAAACATAAGATTGTAGTGACTAATATATTTATCTTAATATATTCTTATTAGGCCTTTAAGGCATATAACAATTAGAATTCATTAATAATGGTATAAAGCCTACGAAACCTGATCCCCTATCGGCAAGTTGATAGGGTCGACAAGATTCAAGCTATAAATAAAAGTGACCCCACACCCCGATGATAGCCATGTTAAATGAAAATCTCAACCGGAGGGGTTAACTAAAACCATTTAAAATACCCTCATAATTACACAAAATTCATATTTTACTTCAGTGACCTCAAAGTCACCTAGATAATGGCCGTATTGAACGAAGATCTCAACCGAAGGGGATAATTTCAAATATTTTAAATTTCATCAAAATACTTATTATGATCTAAAATTTTGAAAAATTTTAAATCCCAGAATATTTAAAACTAAAATCTAATACTATCAATTACTTAATGCAAAATCCATTCATCCTCCATAATAGTTTACCAGGGTGGACAAATTAAAAAATTACTTCAGCTCACAAAGAGCTAATGCCTAGTCAAAAATATCACTATGATACATTCTCAAATAATCTTCTTCCATGAAACATGTGGTACTTGTCTTCTAACTAGTAGTTTTGTCTCCAAATGGCATTGCAGGATAAAAGGTTATGACCTTATGCCCTCTGAACCGAGTGTTTTTACTGCCAAATGGCACAATGAGATACCGATTATGGCTAGAGCCAATACGTTCCTTAGTGGCATCAAATCTTTGATTTTTAGTATAAAAAATAAAATTTTATTCTAGAAAGCTGCTTTAAGAAGCAATAAGAAAGCCGCCCCAAATGAAGCCATAATTTGAGATCCCTTTTATGATGAGTCTTTCTTCACTTGAAGTGCTTATGTATTGCTTACCATAGCATAATGTTTACAAAACTAGAGCTTCCCATGCTTTTCCTTTCCAAATAGACCCTTATTGCATAACTCAATCAGTCACTTCTCATTTATAAGTTCTAACCTTTGGTGTCATTGCATACCATCTTCAACATACAATTTGTTTTGACAAAGTTTGATTCACTTATTATTAATTTTTTTGTAGGATATATAACGTACTCACTTTAAGCCATGCAGCATAATTATGGACCCTTTAAGATTCTTCATATTCCATTCTTTATTTTTGATATAAACCCATTATTATCTAAAACCTCTTTGGAAATAAAAAAAAAAATTTCGTTAATTTTAGAATGTCTCTAACTTGTTGTAGCATCTATCTTCTTTATCTTTCATTTCAAATTTTATAAACCCAAGTTTTGTTACAAAATCTTTTTGTTAACCAATAGAATTTGCTCGTTCATTAGTCTTGTTGGAAAATAGAAATACTAATAAATTAGAGATTATACGGTAATTGTAGATTGAATCAAGTAACCTTTCTTATTCGAAATTTCTTTGGGCACCAACAATACTTTGGAATTGTTGTATCTAAAGACACCTACTAAGCAATGGTACAATAAAATGAATAGAAAGTGTTGCTGTTCTTTTCCCAAGTAAGAAAATATATTTATGTTTTACTTCTATGTGATGCTTTCACTTTACACGTGTAAGGTGAGTATTGTATTAAGTGGTTATAAGCATGTGAGGAGGTGCATATGTCATGTGCAGTTTACGTTCTTAGTAACTGTTAGCCCCCCTCAAAGTGACGGTGAGGAGGCTGAACTGTCAGTTTGCTGTGAAGGTATTGGAATGGTTTGATCTACAAGGATTTTATGAGGATATTCACTAGTTGCTCCTCGGATGATGTTGAAGACGATTTGCTTGAACTTATCTCAGATGAAATGGTAGACTATATCAATATCATTGTGTTTGGTGCGTACGTGGAAGACAGAGTTGGTGGTCAAACCAATAGTTGAGAGATTGTTGCAGTAAATGGTGGTAGGTGTTGTGACTGGAATGCTAAAGTATTTGAGAAGTCGCTGCAACTAGATGATGTTTGATGTTTCTACTACTAACACCCGATATTCCTCTTCCAATGAAGATATTGTGATTGTTGGTTGCTTTTTGACTATCCATGAAATGAGTTTTGAGCCTAAGAAGGAGCAATAACTCATGGTGGAATGATGAGTGGTTGAATCTCCAGCCAAGTCAAAATTGAAGAATGACGTAAGCTGTAGTGGTCATGAAGAAATTGGTATGCATAATGAAACAATGCCTTTGATGTATCTTAGAAGATGCTTCAAGACATGCGGATGATGAGGGAGAGGTTGATGCATATATTGGTAGAGTTGATTCACGACATATGCAATGTCTGGGCGTGTAATGGTGAGGTACTATAGTGATCCTATGAGGTGATGGTATGTGTTGGGCTCAGAAGATATACCAATGAGTGGCAGAGTGAGGTGGGTTTGCATGATGTGAAGCAAGCCTTATGTAGAATGGATAAGGCATATTGTTCCTAGGACTAAAATAGGGAGTCTTGGCTATTATGAATGTGAATACCCATAAACTGAGATGGAAACCCAAGATGTTTCATGGACAATTTAGAAGGAATATTTTGGATGATATCTTATGTTTGGATGAGGAATTTTTTGTAAGTAAGATGCCATCAATGTATATAAGGATATAAATAAATATGGCTTGTAAATCGTATATAAGAAGGGAGGGTTCGGCTTGGCATTGATGAAAGGCAAGGGAATAGATGGCTATCTAAAGAAGGCGTGCTTTGGTGGGATAGGTGGGATCTTGAAAGCATTTAGGATGATAAATGTATATAGTCTCATTAAGGGGTCCATGATGGAATTGGTTAAGTCATATAATTGGTGAAGTGGCCATTATTTGGAAATGGAGAGAGTGAGAAGTACTCGGATTGAGGGCATTTTAGCAACTGGGCTGAATGTCTTAGAGGAATTGAGACCATACTCTTATCTATGACACTGAGAAACGAGCAGAGATTTGTAGTATTAAATAGAGTCATTTGGTTTAAGCATTAGCTAATAGGTCCATTTACAACCGAGTATAGATGTGTTAGGTGGCGGAGAAATAAGTGTCCAGTTTTTTCTTAGGGATGCTGCGCGGGTCGATAATTGAGTTCGAGTTCGAACCTGATCCTTCTATATGGATCAATAGGAGTAGATAGGTTCAAATCATTAGACAAATATAAGATTGTAGTGACTAATATATTTTTCTTAATATATTCATATTAGGCCTTTAAGGCATATAACAATTAGAATTCATTAATAAAGGTATAAAGCCTGCAAAACCTGATCCCCTATCGGCAAGTTGATAGGGTCGACAAGATTCAAGCTATAAATAAAAGTGGCCCCACACCCCGATGATAACCATGTTAAATGAAAATCTCAACCGGAGGGGTTAACTAAAACCATTTCAAATACCCTCAAACTTGCACAAAATTCAAATTTTACTTCAGTGACCTCAAAGTCACCCAGATGATGGCCGTATTGAACGAAGATCTCAATCGAAGGGGATAATTTCAAATATTTTAAATTTCATCCAAATACCCATTATGATCTAAAATTCTGAGAAATTTTAAATCCCAGAATATTTAAAACTAAAAGCCAATACTATCAATCACTTAAGCAAAATCCATTCATCCTCCATAATAGTTTATCAGGATGGACAAATAGAAAAATTACTTCAGCTCATAAAGAGCTTATGCCTAGTCAAATATCACTATGATACATTCTCAAATAATCTTCTTACATGAAACATGTGGTACGTGTCCTCTAACTAGCAGTTTTGTCTCCAAACGACATTGTAGGATAAACGGTTATGACCTGAGGCCCTCTGAACCAAGTGATTTTATCGCCAAATGGCACAATGAGATACCGGTTATGGCTAAAGCCAATACAGTCCTTAGTGGCATCAAATCTTTGAGATATGAATCAATATGATATGATCGATAAGGAATAAAGCTCTCTATTAGCTAAGGTGAATTAAAATTTCCCCTTAAACAAACATCCATCCCAAGTCTATAAGGTACCCCTGGACGAAGCAACCCATGTCTGCTGACAATGATCCTTCTATCAGGTTTGGTCGATTACTTTCTCTGACTAAGTAGACCAAGGACCATGATGGCCCGGGACGATGGAACCATGGGATCTTGATTGTGTCCATCATCCATTCCCCCACGATCCGCTTCAAGTGGAAGATGGTGAAATTTATGTTTTAAATATAAATTTCCAACCATTTGAAATGCTCATGCTGATACTTTATGACAGATAACATGTATCTCTACATATCTAATTGACGACTAGCCTTAATCGAAAGTTCTCTCTAGTTATCGGGAGGGGTAATTAAATATAGGGGCTTACGTCTATAGGAAACCAGAACTCATATCATAAAGTTCTCGCAAAATGAGGGCAAAATTTTTGGACTTTGTCTTATCTACAAACCCATCTGCTTCCTTAAATTTAACATGGAACTTATTCCGTTAAAACTCCCCCGGAAAGAAGAAAAGCAAACAGCGGGCGAAGGCGGGGGTCAAATTTTTGGAGCCTACAATCACCATCAAGCCTCATGATGTTGACGAATCTATCTTATTCAGATTATTGGCACCATCCAACTGCTACCTATCAAGGTTTCTCCCTTGCAACTACATCCCAAGTCTCTTCAGCTCGCACACTCCTACCATTACATTGGTATATTCTTTATTCCCTTTTTTAGTTGAGTACTCTAATTTCATGATTTTGAAGTAATGATCACAATATGAATGTTCTAAAAAAAGTAATTCATTGTATCTTTATTTTGTGTTGGAACAATCAAATTGATCTTTAGTTCATGTAGTTAAAACTTATGTTCTTCCAAAATAATGATATTTAAAATCTTAACCATTTATAATCAGACATTATACGTATGAATTAGGATATTGTTTTTTATTAAGGTCACAGTTTATGTCATCAAATTTCTTGGTTGAGAATAGATCAAATAAAAAAAAAGGATCATTTCATGTCTATTTAAGACTTAAATGCATAAGGATATCACCTGAGTATTTAGAGATATCCCTTTGGCACAAACTTGTGATGTTTTAATCTCTTGTAACATGAATAGGAGAATAATTAAGTCATTTGACTTGCCATGTTATTTGATAATGCCAAACTACACAATTTATAAACAGACATGCATTTGACCATTCTGGTTCATTGAGTTCAGAGCTTGGGATTGAGATTTGACTTATTTTGGAGAAAAATATTCAATTATTCAAGACCAAGTTTATGCGTGAGAAATAGAGTTGTAATTTATAAAAACATCTCTCTCTCTCTCTCCCCCCTATATATATATTGACGATTAGAAATGTCATGGGTAATATTGTAATATTTTCATTTTTTTACTCACACATGGAAGGTGAATTGACATCTCCTTAATTATGTGTAGACTAACCTTATTAAAACATTAAATGTCTTCTAATCTCATGATTTTGACTAGACATTCATGCACCATCTAAGGTAGCATTCTTTCTTGTGCAATGCATAAATCTATATGTATTGTTCTATGTATAAATCATTACATACACCTTGCATCACACCACATTTTAATTTTGATGATCACTTTTGTTTATTATTGATACCACTTTCTTATTCATCTTATTTTTTTTTATGTCACTTGCGAGGGATTTGTGTACACGTGTTAGTTGAAGTGTCATAGTCATCGGACTTCAAGAGAGCCCTATTTGGTTTGTCGAGGCATGCGCACACACCTCGGCTTGCTTTGTGTTTAAGGTATATTTTTTGCAACTTGTCAACACTTCAATTATGTTGTGATAATGGTACACACACAGTCTGTACTGCTATTTTATTTAACACCCATACATAGGTCTGCTAGGGTGAGACTTTGGGTGTCTTACTCTCATCCTACATGTGACAGTCACCTCTTTTGATAGCCTATATTTTGAACTTACATGATTTAGACCTGAATCCCTCCTCTTTGTGTGAGACAGACTCATTGGGACCTATTACTACCTACTTATGGGCTTCTTATTCACGCATATCTTACAGCGTGCCCTTTGGGATGCATACTTTAAACACATAGGAAATTCTTAGGAGTTTCTTCTTTAAAAAAGCTGTTAAATTACACTAAAAGATATAATATGTGATTTCTAAAACCCAAAATACTTGAGGCTTAACCCATTTAATTACCCTTATTAAAACACATAAATTGTCAATTTTAAAAGATATTGACCTAGTCAATAGGAGTCTTTGGACCTACATCATTGACCCTAGCTCCCTTAGGGGCCTTAGGAAAATTAGTATGTTTCCCTTAGTTTAATTTAGATGATCTTAGATTTGGACAATACATTACTTTAAATAATCTCATATGATATTTGAGTTGTCCAATGAGTTTCTGACATGGTTTTTGGATCCTCCTTAGATGATCCTAAGTGAGTTAGAAGCTTAAGCCTCACACCTTCTTAGTGAGTCTTAAACTGATCCAAAGAGTCTTAATACCCTTAACACTATATTTCACAAAGATGAACCTAAGTGGACTAGTACCTAAAGTCCTTATACCTTCCAATTAACCTTTAGATGATCTTAATAGTTTTCATGGTCTTAGCTCTAGGTTTCCATTGGAAGATCCTAAGTAGGCTAATAGCCTAAACCCTCATGGATAGGTGGTGTCCCTTTCAAATCGCATGGATTATATGGAGGCTGAGTTGTGAGCATTGCTTAGCCAAACTAAGCAAGAGAGGTTTTTACTTGTGTTCTCCATACATCAAGGAATAACTTAATTTAATGCATAGACTCACACATAGTATGGAGAAATATCCCATAATGGCGTGTGCATGATATAGTCGTCATATCAACTAATTTATTTTTTTACCCTTTTATGGTTGTATTTGACTGCGACATCGAATTTTTCAATCCATGTATGGTTAATTTTTTTTATTTGCTAGAATATTCTATGAAAATCGGATAATTGTTTTATTGAATTAAAACTAAGCAGTTTACATGTCCAAAATTTTGATGGTGGTTGCGGAAACTGTTGAGAAAGAGTGTGTTGTGTCTCTCTGGATCCCATAAAGATGAGAGGGGAATGGTGAGATCTTCTCACATTAATTTTGAATTGAGATATCTTGTAATCCCATGTGTTGAATTCCAAATTATAAATAGAAGTAGTAAGATCTTAAGGTTGGATCCTTTTTGTTTTTGTTTCTATTAATTTATTCCGAATCAAAATTTGGAAGCCAAAATGTCAAGACTAACAAAATGTCTGAACATATTTCTTTGTGAGAAGAACTTGCATAAGTCTTTTTTGATCATTGAATACATTGATTATGTATTTAAGGTCTTTTACTTATAACATAAGGGATTTTATTTTAAAGGGACGATGGAGGATGAGTGGATCAACTCATCGCTGGATGGGGAGCTATTTATTCTCATCAATCACTTGGTACTATTGTGGTTCCCTTTATACGGGGAAATGGAAGAAGTTTTGAACTACTAAAGGGTGGTTCCTGCAAAATTTTGTAGCATTAGTGATATATTACGCATTTTGGCCAATGGAACGTAGCTTTCTATGAGTATTGAACCTGCTCAAATACTTCTTCATGACAAATGTTTCATGAGAATGTTTTATCCATTCCTCACAGATAAGAGGTAGAACCATCGAGGTTATAACCCAACTAGATATGACTTGATATCACACAGCTCTCGACTGTATATGACCCGATATATAATATGAGATATCTATAATAGCTATTTACAACAGATCATATAACCAAATGAAAGTTAAGCCTACAAAAATCAAAAATAACAAAAATATACCTAGAACACTAATTAGAGTCTATAGTCCAAAACAACTAAGCTCACTACTTATCTTTTCATGGCTTGAAAATGAAAGTAAAAATTTGAGTGAGCACACACAACTCACTAGGCTATCACAGCAAAAATAGAAATTAATAATTGAAACTAAAAGAACTGAAATCCTTATGATGAAGTAATAAATTAGAGTACAGCAAGGAAAGATGAATGTGAAGGAAGTATTAAAACTAAATACATTTAAACAAATCCTAGAACTAATTGAATTATGAGTAAACATTTATTATGATTATCGAAGTGATTATAAGAATGGCTCCTAAACCAAAATTTTCAAATATATCTTCATTATCAGAGTCCAAACTCGATCGCCCACTATTACCAACATAATAGAATCCCACCTTGATCTTTTACTAGCATTGGCATAACATCACATCACATCACTTAACATCACATTTCTTTTGTAGTTCTTGATTCATTTTAATAATTAAATAATAATTAGACTAAATTCAAAAATTACAAAAATGCTTTCGACGGTAGGCAATAGAAACACTACTTATCAAAAATTTATATTTTCAAAACATGTTCAAATTACCAGAGATTTTGTAAAATATCATTCTTAATTTTTAATTAAACAAAAACACTATTTTTTATATCAAAATAAATTTTTTAATTGATAAAAATCACTACTTATTAAAATCAACATACAAAAAAAATCTAGAATATACTAAAAATGTTCATAATCTCATTCCAATCTTATAAAAACTATGTGATAAATGTTTTACTTAAAGAAAGTTATCTTCACTTTAAGTAACATAATTACAAATTAGTTAGGAAAATCTAAAAACACCAAATTATTAAGAATAAAAGTAGGCAAAATATAACCTACCTCTAGATGAGCAAAATTCTCAAATCAATTAATGGCCTCTGAATAATAGTGAAAAACTTTGCTTGAAAATGTTTTACTTGCTTTAGGTAGTCAACAGCCAACATAAACATGTTGAATAATAGTGACATGAATCCTTTAAGAAATTGTGTTAATGCTAGGGCGTCTCCTTGAAGCAACACGTTGTATGGCCTAAACACAATGACAAGTGTGCAAGGGCCGCTGCACTGGTGCTCAGGTACAGTGTTAAATAGGCAAGGGTTCCCACATCAAGTACAAATATGGGAAAATAAGCTAGTCCATGAAACTAAAATTAGGATAAGAACTTGGAATATAGGTTCCCTTATAGGAAAATTAATGAAATATTTTGAGCATTCAGAAAATTAAATGGGTTGGAGAGAAGGCTAGGGAAATTGATAGTTTAAGATTTAAACTTTGGTATTCAAGTAGGGTCATACTAGAAATGGTGTAGGTGTTATTATAGATAAGAGTTTGAAGAATAATGTTAAAAATATTAATAAGATTGGAGATAGAATTATAGATTTAAAGATTATTTTTGATGATAAGATTGTTAATATTATAAGCTCTTATGCTCCTCAAGTAGGTTTGGATACAAGTTCTAATTTAAAATTTTGAAATGACTTAGCAGAATTATTAAAAAAGAAACCTCTTGAAGAAAGAGTTTTTATTGGAGGAGATTTAAATGGACATGTTGGTAGAGAGGTAGATGACTTTAAAAGCATTCATGATGGCCATGGTTTTGGAACGACAAATAAAGGTAGCAAGACTATATTAGATTTTTATTTAGCTTATGATTTTTAATTGCTAATACCTTATTTAAGAAAAGAAATGAGCATCTCATCACTTATAAAAATGGATATAGTACAACCCAGATTGACTATTTTCTTATAGGAAAATTAGATCATTTAAATTGCAAAGATTGTAAAGTTATTCCGAGTGAAAATTTATATACCCAATATCGATTATTAGTTTTGGACTTTAAGATAAAGGGGAAGAAAATAAAAAATAAAGTAAAATGATATTCTAGGATTATATGGGGGCATTTAAAGAATATTAAACAAAAATCCAAAATGATATTCTAGGATTATACGGGGGGCATTTAAAGAATATTAAAATGATATTCTAGGATTATATGGACTTTAAGAATATTAACAAAAATATTTTTGAGAGTAAGATTTTAAATCTTAATATTTTATCTGTGCATAAGGATGCTAATGTTATGTGGGAAAAGTGGCTAGTTATATTAAAAAATATTGCAAAAAATGTGCTTGGAGTATTAAAGGCAAAAGCTCCTAATAGTAAAAATAGTTTGGTATTGTGGAATCCAAATGTGCAAGAAAAGATTAAAAAAAAAAAGATTTGTATATAAAGTTGATTTAATTTTAAAAATTCTAATAATTGGGAAAGATATAAAGAGGCTCGTAAGGAATCTAAGAAAGCAATATGCGATGCAAAGACCTTAGCATTTGGTGATATATATAATAAATTAGATATTAAGGAGGGAGAAAGATATATGTATAAGTTAAAAAAAAAAGAGATAAGAATAGTAAGAATTTAGTTCAAGTGAAGTGTATTAAGGATAAAGATCAAAAAATACTTTTTTAGAAGATGATATTCAACAAAGGTTGATGAGATATTTTGCTAAACTTTTTAATGAATATTGTGAAAATGAGATTGACTATAGTGACCTTTGCAACCTAAATGAAAATAAAGATTTTTATTTTATCAGCATATTAACAAAAACCAAAGTTAGGAGAGGCTTTAAAGAAAATGAAAGGTGGAAAAGCTGTTGGACCTGATGATATTTCCAATAGAGGTGTGGAAATGCTAAGGAGATGAAGGAATTTCATCGCTTAGTAAACTTTTTAATACTATTTTGAAGACTAAAAAGATGTCAGATGAGCGGAGAATGAGTGTGTTAATTCCTATTTTAAGAATAAAGGGTGATGCACAAGATTGTGCGAATTATAGAGGAATTAAGTTAATGTGTCATACTTTTAAAAACTATGGAAGTGAGTTATGGAGCATTAGGTTGCGGGTGTGATACTAATGTTTCTCAAAATCAATTTTGGATTCATGCCAGGTAGGTCGACTATGGAAGCCATACATTTATTAAGAGGTTTGATGGAGAAATATAGAGAAAATAAGAATGTTCTACATATATATTTTATTGATTAGAAAAAGCATATGATAAAGTTCCAAGAGAAGTGCTATAGGGAGCTCTCAAAAAGAAAGGAGTTAATAGTGCTTATATTAAAATCATTAAAGATATGTATGCAGGAGCTATTACTTGTGTTCAAATACAAGGTGTTTGACCAAGTATTTTCCCTATTTCGGTTGGATTACATCAAGGATCACCCTTAAGCCAATATCGTTTTGCTTTATTCATGGATGTTCTCACTAGACATTTGCAAGAGGATGTACCTTGGTGTATGTTTTTTACTGATGATATTCTTCTTGTTGATAAGACTAGAGAGGGAGTAGAAAGTAAACTTAAATTATGGTAGTCAACATTAGAGACTAAATTAAGGTTTCGCTTGAGTATCTTGAATAGATCTAAACATAATATATTGAGTGTAGTTTTAGTAGTAATAGAGCTAGTAAGAGGATTGTGACTTTCGGTGATCAAATCATTAATAAGAGTACACGTTTCAGATATCTTGGATCTATTGTTCAGAGTGATGGTGAAATAAATGGGATATTATCAGCAGAAATTCAAGTTGATGGTTGAAGTGGAGGAATGCGTCGGGCTTGTTGTGTGATAGAAAAATACGCTTCAAACTTAAGAGAAATTTCTATAAGATGGTAGTGAGGCATGCAATGCTTTATGGTGCTGAATGTTGGCCATTAAAAGAGAAGGATAATACTAAGTTAAGTGTGGTAGAGATGATGATGCTTAGGTGGATGAGTGGCTTTACCCTTAGATATAGGATATGAAATGAGCATATACATGAAAGGTTGGAGTAGCTCTAGTAGAAGACAAGATTAGAGAGAGTCGCCTTTGATGGTTTGGTCACATAAAACGGCGGCCTTGTGATGACCCGGTTAGGAGAGTAGAGGTATTAGATTTGACTTATGTTAAGAAAGGTAGGGGTAGACCTAAAAAGTCTTGGTTAGTAAATATTAGGAATGACCTTTCTTTATTAGATTTAAATGAGAATTTGACATTTAATAGGACATAATGGAGAAAAAGGATTCATGTAGCCGACCCCATGTAGTGGGATAAAGGCTTGATGTTGTTGTTGTTGTTGTTGTCATGGCCTCCAAACCAAAGATGTATTTTCCTCTCTTGATGTTGTTGTTGTTGTTGTTGTTGTCATGGCCTCAAAACCAAAGATTTATTTTCCTCTCTCCTCAAGTTCTCTCTTATTTTCTTTAATTCTTTTTTGTTAAGCGGAATGCAGAAAACAGATTAATGGCTTAAGAAATATAAAGTGTTTTTAAATTTTTTATAAATTAATAATATAATAATATTTTTATAATTATTTAGTATGATATTCATATAAATTACTTTAGGAATTCAAAAAATATAAAAAAATCTTCATAAAATATCCTATCTTATTTAAAATTTTTTCGTGGAATTGTTTTACAAAATAGATAACTAACGGTCCAAAAATTCCGACTTGTATGAATAAGTGTCAATTTCTTATTGATTTTCATCAATGCCCAAAAAATTATAAAAACGTTAGTGTGACTAAATCTGTATAATATTTATATTGTGGTTAAAATATTTTGTGATTTGAACATATAAAGAAGCCTTAATGAATTTTTTTTTTGTTTTAGAACAAGGGTCCCAATTCCATAGAGATTCATATCCACACACGAGGAAAACCCTAGCCGCCTGAGCGCTTCTTCTATTGTGTGATTTTCCTCTCTTGATCTGGCTCCCACACTTGCCGGTGGCCAGGTTCTCCACCATGGATCCATCCCTATCTCCTCATGATTTCCCTCCTCTTCCTTCGTCAGCCATCCCCCCAGTTCCTACAGCTCTAAATCGGCTATGGTCGAATATTGCTGCTGCACCCAAATCACCCTCATCTCCCTTACCGATTTCCTTCTTGGATACTCCAGAAGAGATTGTTCCATTTAACAAAGAGAAGATTGTTGCATCTGCACCTGAATGGGATCTCTGTTTGGTCGAATATTCTCTTGGTAAGCGTCCTTACTACTAGTCGCTGCTTGCTGTGGCTAATAGAGTCTGGAATATGAAAGGTAATTTTCAACTTATTTCCCTCATTGATGGTTTTTTCTTGTTTAAATTCATTGTGCCAGAAGATTTAGACATGGTTTGGTCAAAAGGGGCTTGGTATTTCTTAGCAAAACCGTTTATCTTTCAAAAATGGACTCCATTTTTTCAACCAACTAGAGAAAATTTTTCTACTATTCCTATATGGGTCAAGATCATTGACCTACCTCTTGTATGCTGGAACTCTGAAGGAATTTTGAGTATAGTATCTAAAATAGGAATCCCTATCGTAGTTGATGCTCTAACTGCAGCGAAAATAAGGTTGACATATGCTCGAATATGCATTCAAGTGACTTCCACTTCAAAATATCCAGATTTCATTCCTATTTCCATGGAAGATAAAGTGATTCATCTTAAAGTGCAATATGAATGGAAGTCAGAGTTCTGTACTCATTGCAAATCTATTGCACATACCTCATATGCACGCCCTTCTAATCCAAACTTGACTCCACCCAATATCCCTCCATCTAGAGGTCACAGTTTCTCTCGCCAACCCTGGCACAGGACTCAATCCCATCCACCAGTTCCTAAAAACTAACCAAGAAACACTTCAATCATTCCCTCTCCCCTCTTAACTACTAGATCTCCTCTTAAAAACCCATCCTCTCCACAACCTGTCATTAGTTCCACACTAAACATAATCAGCAACCCCTCAACATCCCTTACTTCACCTCAAGTAATCCTTAATGCACCTTCTCTCAATCTCGGTGGTGCTCAGGATTTACCCAGCTCTTCAGCAACTCCACCAAATCCAACACCCTCCCTCAAAGCTACTCTTGAGACCCTCCCACCCCAGAACAACCCCATCATTCCTAACGTAAATTCTCCCACCGAGTTTCCTACTGTGCAGCAGGATGAGGTATCACCTGAATCTTTGATTTCTACAAATGAGGTTTCTAAAAACAAATTTAATGTTCTTCAATCTTGTAACATCGCGCAGGATGCTATTTCTATAGACTCTTCTTCTTTCTCTAAAGAGGAGATACAAGACTATTCATCTAGTAAAGCCACTATAGCTGCACAAACCAAATCTGCTAGGGGGAAAGCCAAAAAACCCCCAAACACAAAGAATAAATGATTAGTCCCTCCATTGCAACATGGAATATCAGAGGTTTCTCCTCCTATGATAAGGTTTTTTGCTGTAAAAGAATGGCCTAATCTTTGGGGCTAGCCTTTTTTGGTACTTTAGAAAACAGGATTCACCTTACAGCTTTGTCTGATGCTTATTTCTTCAACTCTCACCTTCTCTTTGAAAAGGAAGATAGCTGTGATAAATTTCATTGCTCTAATTCGGGTAGAATTTGGATCAAATGGTCTAGTGACAGGATTGCTTTCAATTCTTCTTTTATTTCATCTCAGATGATTATTGGTAAAGTCTACTTTTTTTTATCTAAACCTTTTATCTTGTGTAGTATCTATGCCTCCAATGATCAAGAAGAGAGGAAAAAGCTTTGGGAGGATATCACCTTTGTCTCACCTTTAGATGATACTCCTTAGATTTTAATGGGGGATTACAATTGTTATAAATTACCATCCGACAAGCTTTGGTGTAATGCCTTACATCAAAATCAACTTCATGACTTCAATGTAGCTATTTTTCAATATGAAGCTCAAAGATCCTACATCTGTGGGTAACCCTTATACATGGTTTAATCAAAGGCTGGATATGCCTATTCATATCAAGCTTGATAATATGCTGGTTAATGATGATTGGTTAGCTTCCATTCCGAACTCTCACTATGTGGTAAAAAGTCCTTCATGCTCCGATCAATGTCCTATTGTTCTTCTACTCGGAGAAAAGACTTCCTCTCCTCACAGGTTCCTCTACAAGAATTATTGGGCCAATATTGGTCAATTCTGGTTTATTCTTATTGCCATTTTTTCTGCTAAATCTCATGGGCTACCCTTGTTGGATTTATGTAATAAGCTTAAATAATTAAAGCTTTCTATCAAAGGCAATAATTGGGCTAATTCCAACCTCTTGAGTAAACACATGGAAACCCTTCAGCAAAAGCAAGAGTCCCTTCTCAATATTATAAGTTCGGACTATGACAATCTTGACATTACCCTTGCTCTTAAAAATGTCAATAATCAAAATGTGCATGCTAATTACAATTGGACTTCTTGGGTAATGCAAAGGGAGAAAACAAAATGGATGACTCATGGTGAAGATTGTTGAGTCTAGTAAATAGGTTGTTAGACCTAAGTTAATGTCCTAAAGCCACCAAGAGGGGGGGGTGAATTGGTATTTAAAATTTTTCCCTCTTTTGATAAGTTTAACCGAAATTAAAATTTAATGAATTTTTATAAAAAGTTTTTCAACCATAATTTTAAAATACTAAATTAAAGCAAAAAATTAAAAGTAGTAAAATAAAAGGACACAAGATTTATAGTGGTTCGGTCTTAACCAGACCTACATCCACTTCCCAGAGGCACCCTCTGAGTATTGCACTAATACCAATAGTTTCTCTCCTTTTGCACCCACAGTAAGATGGAGAAGTTTTTACAACCACTCTTTTCACTACTACCCGGTGCGGCAGAGAAGCGTCGTCCTTTTATACTTTCCCTAGTGTTGCCAGAGAACCGTCGTCCTTTTACACTTTCCCTAGTGATGGCAGAGAACCGTCGTCTTTTTACACTCTCCTAGTGAGGGAAGAGAGCCCTTCGTCCTTTCACACTCTCCTAGTGTGGGTAGAGAACCCTTCCTCTTTTGACACTCTCCTAATTTGGGCAGAGAATCCTTCGTCCTTTCACACTCTCCTAGTGTCGACAGAGAACCGGATCTCCTTGACATATCTTCTCACAAGAAATCTAGAAGGACGAAAAAAAAGAGTGAAGTAATCTCAAATCATAAGTAGAGATTCTTACCTTTGAATACCAAGTGAAGCCCCCATGCTCCAGTGGTAGGAATCCTCCTTTGAATGCTCTCTCACACTCTCTCCTTGACTTTTCCTTCAATAGGCACGAAGATCAAATGGCAAAAAGATTGGGTAGCAGTATAATTTGAAGTATATATACAAAAGACAACAAA
>NW_021319205.1:1801905-1811673 GCF_001605985.2 Dendrobium catenatum | reverse complement strand
AAGACACACAAAAAACTGCCCAAAAACTGCAAGTTTTTCAATTCTGTACCGATGGATCGCCCATACGACTTCGTGATCGTCCTTGGACGATTTGTTAACTTAAACGTGTCGAAATGATCCTAATGTATATTTGGTAAGAACATGTTCGTAGCATGCTCATCGTCCCGTACGAACTAATGTTTCGTCGGTACGAAACGGTTATACATAGTCGGTTCCCAAATTCTACCGGACGTAACCAATCTGACGTAAAGTCGTTCAGTTCCGTCTGGGAGAACAGGTTCATCTAGCAGACGAACAGGTTTCGTCCCTGGGACGATTTTATACAGAGCATTTCGTCCAGGATGAAAATTTAATTCGTCCTTACGATCGCTATAACAGAAGATTTCGTCAGGGACGAAAATTAATTTTTGTCCTGTTATTCGATCTCATACAAGAGAGTTATCACCGGTACGAACCTTATTGTTTGTCTGGACAATAGTTGCAAGTGTGAATCCGAAGTTCATCCCGTGGAGTGAATATTTAATTCATCCTGGACGATCTAAGGACTTAGAAAATTTTTCTTTCCTCATGTTCGATCCATTGCTCTTCTGAGGGTTAATTGACATGATCATCCCGTACGACAGTTTGTCTCCGTACGATTCAGTTCACAAAAATTGGTCCCCTAGAGTGTTGTGGTTGTGGATTTTTCACTCGAAGTACAAATCAACTTCATTCATTTACAAAAGCTTATGATTTACAAATGAATAGTTTGAGTCTTTCATCGCTGGAGTGAATTTCCTTGAATGTTATACACACTAGAGCAAAAAAGAAAAATTCCAAAAAGTTTAGGAGAAATAAAATAATAATAATATTTTGAATAATTATCAATAATATACAATGTTGCAGAAGAAATGCTAAAATAGACAAATAGCCAACCATCTCTCTAACAATCTTCCCCCTTTTTGATGTATGGCAAAATAATTATTATTTTGTAGGTCGTTTCAAATTCTATGTATCTCCTAAATCTCCCCTTGAATGATGAATCATGACAAATAAGGAAACATTGAATTAAAAAAAAAAATTGTTTTTTAAACAAATTTAAACAACTATAAAATAACACAAAAAAAAAACAACAAAACAAAAAAAAAATTCTAAACACACATATTGAAAATCAAAACACTACGAAACATTACGCAACACGAAAATCAAACACTACAAAAACATCACGCAACACGAAAAATTCAAACACTATGAAATACGCAACAATGAAACACAATTTCCCCCCTTTTTTACAACATACAAAAGTGAAGGAAGAAAGATTGTTTTAAAAAGAATGTAAGAAGAGGTATGAAATCATTGATATTTAACTTGAAAGTATTGAAATAAAGATATGGCAAATAAAATTAAAAAACATTTTAGAAAAACATAAATTCATATAATTAAGAAGTGATAAAACGTAGAAAATTAAAAAGAAATTTTCAAGAGGCATATGTCAATTTAGCATGAAGATAAGAGAATCATTGAACTAAAGGATGAATAAAATTTTATATTTCAAATTTCCATATAACCATTATAAATGAACATTAGATCAATTGAATTAGAGATTAAATAGAAGTCTGAAGAAAGTAATTACCACACATGTGACGCTTGCGCATCTTTTTCCAATTTTTATGGCACACTTTTGTTGCATTCTCTCCCTTTTTTTTGACTTTGGGCTTATTGTTGTGCCTCTTTTTATTTATTGCAAATTTTTGTATAATCCTTTTTGATTTTTTGTACATTGTTGTTACAATTACTCAGACGTATTTGAAATTCTTTTCCAAAAATCAATAATCTAGAATTTCAATTTTTCTAAGTTGCATAATATTAAATTGAAAAAGAAATACAAATAGAGAAATATCTAAATTGCAAAAATAGAGTTTTAACTGATAAGTTCCGAGGTAAATTTTGGAAGGCAGATGGGTTTGTAGATAAGACACTACCCAGAGATTTTGCCCTCATTTTGTGAGGACTTTATGATCTGAGTTCTGGTTTCCTATAGGCGCAAGCCCTTATAGTTAATTACCCCTCCCGATCACGAGAGAGAACATTCGATCAAGGCTAGTCATCAATCAAATATGTAGAGAATACGTGTTATCTGGCATATAGTAGCAGCATAGGTATTGAGATTTGAAATCTTTGAAGGTTTGGAATTTGAAAGGTTTAAAGATTTGGAATTTGAAGGTTTGATATTTAAAATAGAAATTTTCACAATCTAGCAATTAAAGCGGATGATGGGGGAATGGATGATGGGCCCGATCAAGATCCCATGGTTCCGTCGTCCCGGGCCATCGTGGTCCCTGGTCTACTTAGTCAGAGGTGGTAGTCGACCCAACCTGACAGAAGGATCCTTATAGGCAGCCATGGGTTGCTTCGTCAAAGGGGACCTTGTAGACTGGGGATGAATGTTTGTCTAAGGGGACAAATTTGAATCCACCTTAGCTAACAGAGGGCTTTATGCCCTATCGATCATATTCTATTGATTCATATCTCAAGGATTTAATGCCATTAAGGAGCGTATTGGCTCTAGCCATAACCGCTATCTGTGGTGCCATTTGGCGGCAAAACCACTCGGTTCAGAGGGCCCAAGGTCATAACTGTTTACATGCAATGCCATTTGGCGGTAAAACTGCCGGTTAGAGGACACGTACCACGTCCTTACTGGCAAGAGATTGTTTGAGAATGGATCCTAGTGATATTCTCGACCAGGCATTAACTCTATGTGAGCTGAAGTAAATTTCATTTATCCACCCTAACAAACTGTTGCTGAGGATGGATGGATTTTGCTTTAAGTGTTTCATGGTTGAATTTCAAATTTTAAATATTTTTGGGATTTTGGGATTTTTGGAATTTTTGGAATTTTTGTGGAGTTTTTGTATTTCTGGATTTTTATTTGTGAACCCCTCCGGTTGAGATAAGCAATCAAGACGGCCATCATCGGGGTGTTTGGGGTCATTTCCTTTTATTGATTGAATCTTGTCGACTCTATCAAATTATCGATAGAGGATCGGATTTCGTAGGCTTTATGCCATTGATAGTGAATTCTCATTATTATAGGCCTTGAAGGCCTAATATGAATGTATTAAGACAAATATAACGGTCGCCACAACAGTAAATTTGTTTGTTGGTTTGAACCCTGTCGACTTCTATTAGCCCGTATAGAAGGAATGGTTTCGAACCTGAATTAACTTGTCAACCCGTGCAGCATCCCTATACGTCATGTGTGTATCAATAACACGCTCGTTGGGGCCTATGCGGGTTTGGGGGCATTTTATAATTAAACCCTGTCGACTCCTTTTTACCTATTAAGGAGGATCGGGTTTAAAATTTTATAACCCGCGCAGCATCCCTAGACATCACGTGTGTACTAATAACACGCTCGCCGGGGCCCATGCGGGTTCTTAATTGCTTTTTCCCCCTTTTAGTGTACCTACATGTATACAAACTATGGTGCACGTGCAGGGGTACTTTGAAAGTATTCGTAGACGCCTTCTGTCTGCTTGTATGAATGTTGCAGATCCGGTATCGTGGCATTATAGTCTTGATATTGACTCCCCTTTCTCGTTCACCGGGGAATGTCTTTCGTGGAATTGATGATCATTTCCTTGAGAAGAGTCTCTTTCAGGCTCTTTAGTGTAGTAGAATTATTATTTTTGGTATTTGTGGACACCAGAATTGTTTTCTTCTCAAGTATAAAACTAAGAAGAGATTTTGGGACATCTTTTTCTTTCTGACAAGGGGTGTCCTCTTTCGTACATCTGGTTTCCTTTGTACCCGGTGTACTGATAGTACTTTGATCATCATTGTCATAGATGACATATGTACTTATGCCCATAGTGGTTCATCGTACTTATGATGTGTCCACTGTTATTATCCACAAGTGGCTCATATTCATTTGTAGGGATCCGTTGTATTTGCTATGACCTCCTAGAAATGTTCGTAGTAGAGCCACTATTTCTGTACCGAATCCACCTTTCACCAATCTCAGGTGGGTTGATGAATGTATTTGTTTGTAGAGGATAGGTCTTTGATTACTGGTTTCCAGTATTGCCATGTCAATCAACAAGCATTGTTGCTTGTGAGTGAACCAACATTTCACTTATATTTGGGATTTTAATGAGTAACCTTCATTCATTCATTGACCTTCGCTTGCATAATCAAATTTAATGATTGATATTCAGGTAATCAAGCATTCATTAAATTTGATTATCTAATTATGGTTCAAATCCGGATTCACATCCACTATGCTTGATCTAAATTAAGCCCCGGTGTTCAAATTCTTCTGAAATCCAACTCAAGTTTCTTGCTTGAGTCCAAATGTTTGAATCATGTCTGATGTTCAGACCAAATCCGATTTGAGTTCAAAGTTCTATGTCCCCTGCAGTCCTTTGAGTTCAAGAGAATGTTCAAATTACTCAAATTTGGTCCAATTTTTATTTCATTTTTATTTAGATTTGACCTTTAGAAATCACTTGAGTTTTTTGTTCTAATTTAGGTCCACAAGTCGTTTGTTGTTCAATCAAGTTCAGAAGTCCACAATTCATGTTCATATGAGTCCCAATGCTTGTTTTTTTGAGTTCAAAACAGGTCCAAGTAGAGTAATATTTCATCTGAAATTTCTGCAGCCTCCCGGCGTCTCCCCCGTTTATGGGAAAACTGAGCCTCCCGCCACGCTAGAGAAAAGCGTGTACGATATAGGTTCCCTCTTTCGAGGACACCGTGGCCGTGTAAAGTTTTTTTCCCCACCACACCAGAGAAAGGCCAGTATGGGTCTTCGGTACCTATTGCAAAAGAGAAACAGTTGTTTCCCCACGAGCGGATACTTATGAATGAAAAGCAGTTGTTTCCCCACAAGCAGGTACTTATGAATATCTCAATCTCGTCATATGCATCACACCGGGTTCCCATCCCACCACGCTAGAGAAAAGCGTGTATATGCGATTTATCGGCTCGACATGCACGTTGAGAATAGGATTTTATGTGATCACCCGATTCGTTGAAAACACAGCGACGAACTTCCTCCCGCCACGCTAGAGAAAAGCGTGTATATGTGGTCGTTTGGTTGCGTTGCAAGCATCAAAATTGGGATCTCAAAGTTTTAGAGTTTAGAAAGGTTTTACCTGCGCGGGGTTGTCAGCACGTTGATCGAAGGAGGGAAGTATAAATTTTTTTATTTATATTAATTATAATTATCTTTTATTAATTATATTTAATTACAATTAATTATAATTAAGTATAATAATTAAATTGTTATAATTAATTAGAATAACTAATTATATCTAACTTTAAGTAAAGTTAAATATAATTAATTAAAATTAACTAAAACGGCTTAATTAAAATTATCCATAATTATCTATAATAATTATAATTAGTTTAAAATAATTATAATTAAGATTAAATAAAATTAATCTTCATTAACACTAATACAACTCTCCCTCTCTCTCTATCTCTTTCATAGGAATCGACCGAAGTGGCGCGTATAAGGGAGAAAGTTACCCTCACAGAGAGCTCCCGTTTGTTGCTTCCATCCAGTAAGAAGGGAATGTCGCCGAGTGAGCAAAGTCGGATGGTACAAGGGAACCGAAGATCAACGAGCTCCCATCGTTGTATCCGATCAAAATGTCGTGGCTTCCGTTCCAGCAGGGAGGAACGACGCCGGAGGGGAAGAGGTAGCTCGGCTTCTCCCTTCCTCTCTTTCTCTCTATCTCTCTCTGCTTCTCTGAGATCGGGATCTCGGCGGGAGGAGGCGGGGTTTGGTTCTATCTCTGTGGAGTTCTGAACAGGAGTTCGGTTGGAGGAGATGGATGCGGGAGAGAGAGCTCTGATTCGGAGCTTGTGCGTGGAGAGCGAATGGAAGAAGTGAAATCAAAGGCTGCATTTGCTCGAGTATTTAATGATGAGAATGGGTCCTTCTCGAGCGAAGTTTGAGCAGGAATCACGGAGACAAGACTGGAGCGACGCCAATCTGTATGAGGTAAGCAGGATTTTTGGCAATATTCATGGACCCGATGGATTGCAGAAGGTATACATTTCGTTTTTATTCTTCTTTGGGTATTATATGGAGGTCAACAGCATCCCTTCACTACAATCCCTTCAATTTGGCTATAACTGTGCGCTTATTATGAGACTTTATAACAATAGGAGATTTCTTTCCAATTTAGTTTTGTCTAAATATATGTCTCCTTGGAAACTACCTCCAACCCTCTTCTTTTTGGAAGTCCCTATGTAATCATGCTTCTATTGCTAGGGAAATGATCAGTTTTAATGTATTTCATAATTTCCCAACTTCTCAATATTGGGATCATTGGGATGATGGCAAAAGATTGGATGAAATGCAGATTCTTCAGCCTCTGATGGGTAAGTTTCCTCTGAATGCAAAACTGGAAGTTTTATTGAAAGATGAGGGATGGGCTATTCCTATTGATAGTTCTAATGGCATGCATGATATTCTGTCTCACTTACCCATAGATAATTCCAATTGCCTTACTTGGAAAGATGCTAATACTAAGGGGCTTAAAATTTATCTCAATTACTTCTATAAGCATTTACCCAAGGTAAATTGGCTTTAGTTTGTTTGGCACAAAAAACAAGCCTTGCGTTTTTCTATTTCTGTTGGATGACGCTTTCTAATGGGCTGAAAACTGTAGAAAATCTCATATTTAGGGTATCTCTGTCAATCCTATATGTTCTTTATGCAATTCCTTCTCTGAATCTACTCTCCATTTAATTTTTTAGTGTGATTACACTTTTAATATCATTTGTAATTTGCTGCCATCTATCAAGAGCCACCTCCTCATGCCAAACCTCTATCAAGTATTTGAGAGCATTTCTGGGATCAATGCTAAGACTCGGTCTTTCTACTATCTTATGGCTTGTTGTTCTATCTACATGATTTGAAAAGAACGTAATGAAAGGAAGTTTGGTAATTCCCAATCCTCTATTATTACGATTTGCCATTTGATTCGAAGGGAAATTGGGAACTTCTTTATCAGCTGTTGTAATCTGGTATTGGCTGGCGGTTGAGTCTTTTTACTGGGCTAGAGCAGTTTTAATACCTTCTTCTTTTCCATTTTGGCCGGAGAACTTGGTATTGCAGGGCAATGATGTGCGAATTGCCACTCCTCCCTTTGGGCGGCAGAGATAATGATTTTTCTTAACTCAGCAGCATCTTCCTTTGCAACCAGGAAAAGATTTCTTGGCGGCAATTATTTTGACTGAGCCCGTCAACCTCTTGGGTAGATTTTTCTGATTTCCTTATTATTCTCCAGTTTTTGGTTTGTGTAGCCTTTCACTTATCCTGAACTGGCTTTTTGCTAGAACTTTTTTGTTAGTTGAGTTCTTTTTGTTCTTCTTACATGTAACTAGTTTCATTTAATGAAATGGGCCATGCCCTCAATTTTACCTAGAAATAAAAAAATTTGTTTTCGTACGTAAAAATTAGAATCCCAAATCTTATAAGAATCGTCTCAATATAGGATGCTTGAGAAAGTGCTAATATTTTATTTTTGCGATCTCTTATTAGTTTTATCCCATGTATCAAACTTGCCTCTCCCAAATCTTTCATTCGGAATTATTTGGCCAGCCATTTCTTTACGTCAAATAATAATTCAGTTTTATTCCCAATAAGTAGAATATCATCTACGTAAAGAATTAAGAACACAACTATTTGATTTTTAAAGTACTTGTAAACACAAGGTTCATTTAAGCTTTGATCAAATCCAAAAGATTTAATTGCTTCATCAAATCTTATATTCCATGACCTTGAAGCTTGCTTAAGTCTATATATAGATCTTTCGAATCTATTTCAAGTTTCATGGCGTCTAACCATTTTTCTTTATCAGGATCCTCTAATGCTTGTTTATATGTTAATGGATCATCATTGTCATCATCAGATGCGACAATATATGCTTCTCCATTAATATTATATCGAGAGGGTAATCTAATAACTCTCCCACTACGACGAGGCAATAAAGGTTCTTGATTTAGAGTGGTGGTTTCCTTTTGTTGACTTTCAACAATAGTATCCATATCTTTTGTTTGGTTCATTTAGCAATTCTTTGAGTAACACTTTACTCCGAGGTTTGAAATCTTTCATATATTCATGTTCAAGAAAAGTAGCATTTGTCGATACAAATACTTTCTTTTCTTGAGGACTATAAAACAAACCTCCTCTTGTACCTTTTGGATATCCGACAAAAATGCATACTTCTGAACGTGATTCTAACTTATTAGTTTTTGTCTTTAATACATGTGCCGGACATCCCCATATACGTATGTGTCTTAAACTAGGTTTACTCCCACTCCATAATTCTAAAGGTGTCTTATGTACTTATTTTGAAGGTACAATATTCAAAATATACATAGCAGTTTGTATTGCATATCCCTAAAATAAATTTGGTAAGGACGAGTAACTTAACATAGACCTAACCATATCGAGCAATTTTCGATTTCTTCTTTCAACAACACCATTTTGTTGTGGAGTTGCAGGTGCAGTGAGTTGAGATACAATTCCATTTTCAATTAAATAATTTTTGAATTCTGTATCTAAGTACTCACCGCACGATCTGATCGAAGTATTTTTAATGACTTGCTTAATTGATTTTCAACTTCAGCATGAAATTCTTTAAACTTTCTAAAAGTTTCAGATTTTCTTGTCATTAAATAAACATAACCATATCTTGAATAATCATCAATAAAAATGATAAAATATTCATAACCACCTCTTGCTTGTATATTAAATGGTCCACAAACATCTGAATGTACAAGTTCAAGGGTTTCTTTTGCTCTCTCACTTTTTCCATAAAAAGTTCTCTTAGTCATTTTCCTTCTAAACAAGATTCACAGACTGGTAGAGTTCCGACTGTCAGTTCTCTTAAATGATCATTCTTTACTAGCCTTTCAATCCTATTTAAGTTTATATGACCAAGTCTAAGATGCCATAGATATGTGTTATCTTCATATGAAATCTTTTGCCCTTTTTGTTTAGGTTTTTAAACTTTGAACATTTCAGTATTAAGCAGTGTATTTCTAGTGGGTTTTAACATAAAGAGTCCATTTTTCATTATTGTAGAACAAATATTCAAACCATTCTTAGAAATAACAATCTCATTATTATAAAAAGAGAGTCCAAAACATTGTTCAAACAACTTTGAAATAGACACAATATTTCTAGAAAACTCTGGAATAAAATAAACATTAGTCAACACTACATATTTATTTTCAAATTCAAGCCTAACGGCTCCCACTGCTTGAGCTGATATAGTACTTCCTGTCCTTACTCTCATAACATGTTCTCCACAAGCAAGTCTCCTCCAAGAACTAAGCATCTGCAATGAAGAATATACATGATCAGTTGCACCTGAATAAACTATCCAGGATGATAAATCATTTTCAACTAAACATGTTTCAAGAACTAGTAAATCAAATTTACCTTGCTTTTCTTTCTTCTTCTCTTTTAGCTCTGCAAGATACTTATTACAGTTTCGCTTCCTATGCCCTTCGATCCCACAATGAAAATAATTTCCTTTGGGTTCCTTTTTAGAGCTTTTGTTTTTTTTATTGCTTTTATTCTTACTGCCCTTGCTTCCTTTTATGAATTTTATGTTTTTATCTTTCTTCTTTCTCTTATTATTCTTATAAGTAGAAGAAGGATAAACTTCAGCAACATTTGATTATGGTTCTTTTTCTTTTGGAATTGATTTAAAAGTTTGAAACTCATTTAGCAATTCAGTAAGATTATACTTTAGACGA
>NW_021319205.1:1785704-1794206 GCF_001605985.2 Dendrobium catenatum | reverse complement strand
CTTTATAACACTGAGTACTCTTAAGGTGGTTTAACCAAACCACTCAAGGTGAGCTCTAAGTCACCTTCAAATTCACGAATAAGGGTCTATCCTAGCTTGGTATTGGGGCAAGAATTCAGGGTCTATACTCCTTATCTAGACATCACTCAGGCACATAAAAATCCACACCTGAATCCGATTGGATAGGGTATCTATACCCATTTGAATTTAAGGTCAAACGTGACCCTTAAACTTAAAATTTAGGTAAAAATGCCCCTTGAACATCTCTAAAATGGGAGATAAAATTTGGCCAGGTCACAAAACATGTTCAATTTCAATCTCCCAAAATTACAGGCCTGGTGACTTGTATTTTTAAAGAGTAATTAAAGGAAATTAAATTAAATGTCAAATTGAATTAAGCCTAACACTGACCTAAGCCAGAACCCCTGGAACACAGGCTTTGTAGCATCTTCCCTAACACCTTTCCAATGAGCCCTAAGCAACACCTGTATTTGGACAGTTTTGGACGGGAGTTATTGAATTTGTGAAGTTCCTTAAATTTCTGGATTTGATTGAATTCGACCATTGTACACAGTCAGCGCTCCTTACACGCCCGCGCGCTGATTGGCTGGGCAAAAATAATTGGCGCTAATGTTAACGGTCGGAATTAACCACAGCAGCGGATGAGCGGATCCAAACAGACTGGGATTCAAAGCGCTCCGGATACGCGGGATCTAATAACGAAGACCGTATCGATCGAGATCAACGGATGATGAGATTTCGCGTCACCTCCCGCACGTAATCCGAGGACCGCAAGGTTTCTCGGCGTTGATCCAGCGGCCATCCCACCAAGCGAACTCCGAGTGAAATTTCGCAGGGAGGAATCAGGACAGTTGGAACCTTCAATCAGCGGTGGAGAATCTGTTGGGGTGAGGTTTCCTGTCACAGTGACCGGTACTACCTAGCTAGAGGAGCTCGGAGGGATGAAGGAATTACCGTAGAGAATGTCTCATGAATGAGCTATATATCATGAAGCTTTAGAGGAATGATGGGCGAACTGATCTCCTCTCAGACGTACGAGACCGGAGGGACGGCCGGAGGTATGACTTCGAGCCGGCGCACGCCCGAAAGCTTTCACGGATGCTTACTTGAACGGACCAAAGGGATCGATCTGGGAGCTCGAATGGAGCGTCTGGCGATAGAGATGTCAGCGAATCTCTGGGAAATGATTTCGAAGCGAATGAGGATGCCTTTCCGTCTAGAGGAGCTCGAGCCTATTCAGGGCCCACCTTTCAGCGAGCATTGGGGGGCTGAGATGAAGCTTGGAGGGGGGCTGGATTGCTGCCAGAGTGGAAGATGGCGACGTCCTAGGGAGGTCAGTGGGGATCAAACGGTGAGGCAGAAGCTTGAAACCAGGAGTTGTCTGGGGGGACGCACCGCGAGCTCGTTTATCCATTGGCTCCGACGACGTCCGGCCATGGTTTGGGTCGGTTGACTTGGGGTCAGAGGCGATGTCTGACATGCTGAGTCAATGGTGGAGTCAATTTGGCCCTGGGAATGTCGTGGATTGCAACTGGTGGCTGGGTCAGACCCAAACCGCTCGGGTTCAAGTCGCAATTGAGCTCGGGATCCAGGTACAAGGTCAGACCTGGGTTTGGTATGGAGATAAGGTCTGGTATTGGTGCACCCAATGCAAGTGGCAATGGATCTAATTTGAGTCTGGTGTCTAGGAAGATGGCTCGAGTTGATCCAAATCTGCCTCGGTCGGGTCAATTAGGGCTCAACCCAGGTACAGGCCAGACCCTGGGCTTGAGGTGGGAAGTGGGTCTGGGGTCTGGTGGGACCCAATGCAACAGTGGCAATGGGTCCCAATTTAATCTGAGTGGAAGATGGATCGAGGTCAGTGTTTTTGGCCTACTTCAGGTTAGCATAAAACCTGACCAGGTTAACCTAAAGCATGGGCTGCGTGGAGTGAGGTATTGTTGGACCTAGAGCCACCATGGGAGGCCTGTTGATCAAAGTTCAATTGGGCTTCAGGGTAAAGAATGCTCAATCCCAAGTCATCTTGGGGCATTGGGTTAAGCCTAACTCTTGACCCAAATTTAGCCCAAGGTTGGCTGGCAAGGAAGGTGCATGGTCAATGGGAACCCAATGACACCTTGATTTGGATTCAATTTGAATTAAGGTTAAGGATGGCTCAAGGGAGGCCTCTCTTTGGTCACTTGGGGTCAAGGCCATATGGCAAAGCCCAAGTGAGAACCCCAAGACTTTGAGTCTTCTAAGAGAGGTCTCTTGGGTGCTCAAGGGATCCTCCCTGCTTTCAAAAGGACTTAGAGTTGGACTTGATTCCAAAGATTTGAAAGGGACAGGGGTTATGGGTTTAATGGCGTCAACTTGGGTTTGACTTGGTCAACCAGTTGACCCAAGGGTTCTGGGTGTTGAGTTTCACAAGTTGGGATATGAACTTTGAAATTGTTGAAAGTGCGTTCAAAGAATTTGGAGTTGATTTGAATAGAAATGCGGCATTGGAATCCATAGGGGTATTTTGGTCAATTATGACCCGATTAGTCAAACTAGAATAAAAAGCTGTCTGAAAAATTCAGTTTACTTGCTCAAAGGGTTACAATCAAGGGTCTGGAAGTGATTGGAGGCTTTGATGCAGGGCCTCCAAGATCAAATCGTCAAGTTGTTGTTCAATGGCATAGGCGTGTAAATATTTGAAGTTTACACCATTGGATTTTAAGTTCAGATTCTGGGGTTAGAGACCTCAGAATGGCGCTCCAAAAGTTGGAAGGTAACCTCTAGATAATGTCTTATCACTTTTGTAAGTGATCAGACCCTGAAATCAAGGCCAATTGACTAGGCCCTTTGAAATGTTTGGAAAAGTCTTGAAAAAGGTCTTTTAGGACAGAGGCCTTAAGACTTTGCGATTTGAAGTCTGGATTTCTGGATTTTGGAATTGATTTCAAGTTTTGGAATAATTAATATTGAAGTATCCAAATCATTTACAATCATGTTCGTGATTCGTTACATGGAATGGATAAGGTCAAAGCTAGTGATTAAAGTGAGATCAAAAGTCTACAGGTTGAAGTTTTGGATTCTCAAGTTGATGATCAAAGTATTGGAGATGTTTGAAAGTTAAGTTAAATTTTTGATTTGGATTTGAACTGAATTTTGGAGAGATTCTTGATTATCTAAGGGTAGGGATTAAGCTTGAGTGAGTTGAATCAAGGTAGGATTGATTGAGGTTGGAGTTTGATCAAAAGGTGGCGGATTAATTTGAGTCTTACGATTGGGCCTATAGGATCTAGAGGCGGTTCTAGGGATTAGGAATCTAAGAGAAGAATCTTAAACTCTAGAGTAGCCACTAAAGTCTAAGGTCTGGCTCTAGGAAAGAATCTTAAGCTCTAGATTAGGCCCTAAGGTCTAGCTCTAGGAAAGAATCTTAAAGTCTAGAGTGGATCCTAGGATCTAGGATTGATCTGGAGTTTGGAAGGGCCTTAGTGACCTCATACAAAATTGAGGTTAACAGCTTTAATGGGTAAAAATTGACCCAATAAGACTTGGGTTGACCAAGTCAAAGTTTGACCTTATCAACCTAGTCTATTGGGTCCAAGAGGTGAAAGGTTTGAGTCCAAGTGATGTTTGAATCGGATTAGAACTTAGATAGACCCATTTAGGCTAATTGGGTCAACCTGGGTTGACCTGGTCAACCGAGTTGACCGAGAGCCCGAGTCTAGGGAAAAACAAGGTCAATAGTGGACTTCTTCCTTTACCAGCATCTCCTTCTCATCTTCTCTAACACATCGCAAATCAAGCAAAGTCACCAACCACTTGAATAACTTGTCTAATTATTAAGTATCGTGCAACCTTTATTTTTAATCACTATAGGTCTTTGATCCCAATGTTGATTTTTCTTATCTTCAAGTATTTTAAGAACGGATTGATCGAAATGTACACTCTATTGGATTAAGCTGCATGTTGTGCTTTTTTGTGTGGAAATGGTCTTCTCCAAATCCTATATGTGTTTCTCAAGTGACTTGATTTTCACCAATAAGTTATCAATGTACACTTCAATATTCCCCCTTCATCATCTTTAAAAAAACTATCCATTTTTCTTTAATATGTCGCCTTTATGGTTTTCAATCCATATTAATTCACCTTATAATAATATCTTCCTTTGCTCATGATAAAGTATATATACGTATAGTCTCCACAGTGAATTTTTATTTAATAGTAGCTAGAAAATATATCTAGGAGGCTCATTACAAAGAACTTGATCACCAAATTGTCCAGCATGTCAATTTTATGGACTAAGTAACCATCCTTTGGGCATGCTGAGTTGAGATTAGTGAAGTTAACACACTTCAAAAATTTTTTGTCATATTTTGTATCATCACTACATTAGAAATCCATATAATGCATGATACTTATCTAATGATATCAATGTTCAGAAGCTTCATCACTTTTAGCTTTTTTAGATCGGTGAGAATGTTATTAGTCTTTATAATCATCAATTTATTGGGCATGGCAACCCTTATCATATTTATCTAATGGAAGATGACTTCATCAGTAATGCTAGGAATCTTGGTCTTAATCCATTGGAATATATTAAGGTCATACCTTAGAGCATAGATAAGTTCACCTCGATTCTCTAAATAAAAAAGAAGTGCTAAACCTATTTGTCACCATGGAAGACTTCGCTTTATCTTCTACCATAATGACAAGCATCACTCTAGCTATATGAATGGAGCATGCAGGGATGGGCTCGTTCTGGATGCTCTCCATTGGGGCCTTTCCTTGGCACTGATTAGAGTCGATGAATATGAACAACTTTAACTTCTCAACATTAATGAGATCTATAATTGGTGCATCTAGATGGAGGTTCTCCTCAATATCATGATGTGTTATTTATGAAAGGCATAATATCATGATATATCCATGATACATACACTTGCCTTCATAAGCAATGGGCACTAAATATTTTTTTTATTCTGAATGATTTATACTTTCTTGGCTATTAATAATCATAGGGGAGGGGGAGAATGTAATGCAATTAGAATCACGATGCATATTTTTTTCTTGGTAGGGGTGAGTGGCACCTGGGAGCTCCTACACACTTACTATGAGTGGTTCAGTAATTTTTAATGGCCACACCTGTAAAGGTATCTTTTGTGCTCTAGGTAATGATAATACCATGGAATTGTTGTCCTCTTCTTTCTTAAATTTTTTGGGTTGCATCCCATTTATTCCTTTCCACATTTTTAATCTCTTTTCATGGTGTGCTCTTACTACTTAGTGGATTAATAAAACTCAACCACATTTTTGTTCTATTATATATTAACTTGATTGTTAGTGAGCTCAAGTTATTCAAGTAAAGTTCTTAGCCACTATAAACCAATTGTATAATGAAATGGGCATTTATTTAGTTCTTGAGTTAAAGTAGACAAGGGATTTTTAAGCTCTATTTCATTCTCCTATAACATTTCCCTTTGGAATATCATAATAAAGCTTCTCAACAACTCATCGGGTTCTACATGCATCTTGAAGAGAGCTTGCCAGCTCTTCTGAAGTACTTTGGCACTAACAAATTGAGTAACAAACATTACATTAAACTTCATAAAAGATGTGATCAACCCCATAGATAGGTTAATAAACCATATGAATATTGACTTCTTATTATTTATGAAGATTAGTCAGCATTTCAAAGTGTCATTGATGTCTAACAGTAATATTATTAACTCAAAAGTCACCATATAGTTCACTGGGTCAATCTTGTGCCCATAAAACTCCATATAAGGCATTTCGAATTATCTCCATAGAAGAGGCATTAGTCGATTCATACTCATCTCTTATCGAGTTTCCATGTGGGAGTTTATATTCTGCATCACTCATCACAATGCAGGTTGGATCTGGATTGAGCATCGACGTTAGCGCTCTACTCCCCCACCTCCTATGAAAATAGTCGAGTCATTGGATCCTTTAGAGGGGCTCACCCTTAGTGCATGCATTCATAATCCTACCAAGGCATCTTGGACTTCTTCATAAACCTTTCCTCCATCTCCATAAAATTACAACGAGTAGTATAATTCTAGCTTTCTTATTCACTGATGGTTCAGGGTTCACTTGCTTGTCAATCTGTGATTGTCTTTTAGTCACTAGCTTCAATCCATGTTCACCTAAATTTCAAGATGTTGGATGCAAATTCTTCATAGGTGATACTCGACCTTACTAGTAAGTAAGCTAAAAGTTTTGGAAATAAAACCTATCATCAGTATGGAAAGGGGGAGAAGATTTTTATAGGGAAGTGTTTTTTAGAATAATAGTCTCTTCAGAAAATGCCAAAAGATCCAAAATGTGCCTCTTCACCCTTTGTTTATAGGTATTCGAGGGTGACAGGGAATGCTATACCAGGAAAACAAAAAAAATTATAATAATAAATAAACTCTTGTATAGACTATCCTAGTCATGCATTGTGTTGTGATAGACTTTGCAATTAGTCATTACTTTTTATTTTGATTCTTCAGCCTCTGGATTAGTCCTCTTTTTTCAAATACTCACTGGTAAGTGAGGGAAGGGGATTTCCTTAATAGGGGTAGGGCATAAAGGAGTATTATTGAGGTGTCCTTTAGTGGCGCTAGAGACCTCTTAAATGGAGTCGCTAGACTGCTTTGATTTGGAGGACTAGTTTGCTTAGATAACGAGGAAGCAAATATATTATCGCTAATTAAATATGGAGAGGAGAGCTCGAATCGTCTATGGAGGATCATTTCCTATAGCCAGTTGATGGGATGCATTGATGATCCACCATTTGGGATGACAAGTAGTAGTTTTAAGAGTGTGATTCTCACTTCTAATCTAACTAGTATGTGTGAACCTTTGACATTTCCATAGGAGGACACTCTTATCTAGCAAGTTTGTTGAATTGGGGTTAGCAACCCTTATACAAGTCTTCATTGTGGAGATCCTTGAGGTTCGAGTTCACCTGTTATAACCTGCAAACTACCTTTTTAACACCTGAGAAAACATATGATAGTGTACACATCCCACAATAAATATTAGAAAACATGCACAAGCTAATGCAATCATAAATTCTCATGAAAACATCTTCATTTAAATGAGCAACCAATACCCAAAAAAAAAAAGAAATTCAAATAAGGTCAACATCTCATGCAATGCATGTGATAAATCGACCAGTAAACAATTCTTATATAACTCTTAGAAAACTCATCAAAATCATCTTGCACACACATTAAGGTCAATAAATAAGACTGATTTGCACATGGTTAAGCGACTTTCAAATATCCCTTTCCACCCACTAATCATAAAAAAGATACGTTCATAAAGAAACAAGCAACACTTGGGATACCCAAACTTGACAATAAAAAAAAAACTCGCTAAAAACAATTTTACAGTGTCCTAAATCCTGATGCTAAGGGCATATTCAAGCCCTTCAATGATCATAACTATGAGCAATATTCTGAGCTCTACATTGTGAAAAAAAGAAAAAAAATAAAAAATAAAAACAATAGCATGGTGATACAAAAACTTATATTACATTGTGCAAATACGCAGAACTGAGAATGATTTACTGAATCTCTCCAAATAAATCGAAAGATCAATCTTTTATACCGATTAGGAAGAATTAGCTTAATGAAAATTTAAAACATCGTAGATTCAATTACATAAAAAATAATGTGAATAATGATCAGTGAGTACATATAAAATGATCCCAATATATAGTTTGTTTCAGCCACAGAATAAAAATAAACCCTCACGTGTAAGGCACTGTTAGTGCCGATGAAGGCGGTGCTGAAAGCATGTGATGTGACCGTATGGCAGCTGGCTAAGGTGGTGGTGGACTTTGCGAGCAGATGAGGTGTTGGTGATGTTGCAAGTTCGATATTTTTATTGTTTCTTAAAGTAAATTTTTAGTATAAAATTTTTAATTTTTATACTAGAAAAAATCTTTAAGAAGCGGTAATAAAGCCATCCCAAATGAAGCCTTAACCTCTCTTTAATCCACTAAAAACCTCAACTATTTGTGTTTTTCTGAACATTTGCAATTAGTTTTGTTGATCCTCAAAAGTAAAGCAGATTCTATTCAAGAAGAATAGTGTGCATCTTACTACGCATGAATTATCACGGAGATAATATTTTTCGATGACATTATTAGGAAAGTAGATGTATCAAAATTAGCCTATGTTAAAAAAATAGAGATAACTCTAAGCAAATTTAATTAGAAAATATTAAAAATGAGCTTTTATTAATTAATTTTAATCTAGATTTTGACTTTTAAGATGATATAATAGAGAAAAAAAGATTTATATAGCTAGGATAAAAACTTGATCTTGTTGTTGAAAAAAAGAAGCATTGATTAATATGTACTTTATTTAATAAATGACGCTGGTCAAAATTTGGGGTTGAACAAAAGAATATTTTGGGAATGGTGTCAAGGCAGTTATCATATTAAGAAAAAGAAAAAAATAATAAATTAGATTTATTTTAAAAATTTATTATATA